>NW_025423062.1:0-155456 GCF_020497125.1 Mauremys mutica
AAATGGAGCCCAGGATTAACATGCCCCCAGTGCTCCCAGCACCCTACAAAGGAGGAGAAAGAGTGATGGACCGTCAGGGGGAGTGTCCCTGGGTGGGGAGGCCTCCTGCTCTGCAGGGGTCACCATTGAGGCCTCGGGCAGTAGGGGAATTTCATGAGTTTCCATTCCCAGAGCTTGCTGCCCCCCTATCAGGGACTTTTCCCTGCACAAGCCCAGCTAATCCCTGCGGGCAGGTCCCACTGTGGAAATCTTGCTCCCCGGGCACTTTTACAGGCAGAAGATATTTCTATGCATTGAGAATCAAATTCCCCACAGTGCTGAGAGACCCAGAAGGCCCCTGGCCCCACTAAACCCATTAACCTGCAGTGACAGGTGCCTTGGGCCTAACTCGGGACCTCAGCATGGTGGGAGAGGGGATTTCACACTCCAAGAGCAAATGCAGAGAGACATTTCCAGGGAGAGAAGGTCTTGGGGCTGCAGAACTCCAGGACTCCCCAGGGCCCATCCCTGGCACCCGCTGCCAGACTCTCTGGGTGACCTTGGTGCAGGGCTCTGCCGCTCCCTCTGGCCTCACTTTCCACATTTCTCCCAGGAGGGATAATGCCCCTGACCCCACTCTGTAAAGTGCTTTGGGGTCTTGGGCTCAGTAGCGCCTAGAGAAACGCTGCGTATGATCATTGCAACGACAGCCTGACCTGCAGGGGTTGGCTCTGCGGCTGCTGCCCATTCTCTCCTCCCCTCTCGCTGAGCACGGAAATCTCCCGGGACAGGCTGCAGACGCCCTCATCCCTTCTCTGGACAATGGCTCCCTCCAGCTCCTCCAGCCGGGCCAGCAGCCGCTGCTCCTGCTCCTCCAGAAACCCTCGCAGCTCCTGCCACTCCCAGACTATCTTCTGCCTCTCGGCTGCCGTCTGTTTCTGCAACAGGGAGAGGACAGCTCAGTAAGAGGGGAACATAGAACATAAGAACGGCCAGACTGGGTCAGACCAAAAGCCCATCTAGCTCGGTATCCTGTCTTCTGACAGTGGCCAATGCCAGGTGCCTCAGAGGGAATGAACAGAACAGAGAATCAACAAGTGACCCATCCCCTGTCGCCCATTCCCAGCTTCTGGCAAACAGAGGCTAGGGACACCATCCCGCTCATCCTGGCTAATAGCCACTAATGGACCTGTCCTCCATGCACTTCCTCTAGTTCTTTTTAGAACCCTGTTAGTGTCTTGGCCTTCACAACATCCCCTGGCAAGGGGTTCCACAGGTTGACTGTCTGTAGTGTGAAGAAATACTTCCTTTTGTTTGTTTTAAACCTGCTGCCTATTCATTTCATTGGATGAACCCTAGTTCTTGTGTTTTATGAGGAGGAAATAACACTTCCTTATTTACTTTCGCCACACAAGTCATGATTTTATAGACCTCTACCATAATCCCCCCTTAGTCGTCTCTTCTCCAAGATGAACAGTTTCAGGCTGCGGAGTGTAGCCATGAGCCTCAGTCTTATTAATCTCGCCTCATGCGGAAGCTGTTCCATATCCTTCATCATCTTTGCTGACCTTCCCTGAACCTTTTCCAATTCCAATATATCTTTTTTGAGATGGGGCGACCAGATCTGCACACAGTATTCAAGATGTGGACATACCATGGATTTATATATAGGCAATAGGATATTTTCTGTTTTATTGTCTATCCCTTTCCTAATGATTCCCCACATTCTGTTTGCTTTTTTGACTGCTGCTGCAGATTGAGTGGATGTTTCCAGAGAACTATCCACAGTGACTCCAAAATCTCTTTCTTGAGTGCTAACAGCTAATTTAGACCTCATCATTTTAATGTGCATTTGATATTATCTTTTCCAATGTGCACTATTTTGCATTTATCAACATTGAAATTCATCTGCTCCATAACAGAAGAAAATCATAAATGCACCTGGGGGCGGGTGGCAGTTATTTACCAGAACACAAGATCTCTTGCGGTGGGGGATGGGAAGTTCATTTATCCCGGGAAGGGAGGAGGGATCAGGACCGGGGTGAGCTGTACATCACCTACAGGAGGGACACTTCTCCCCAAAACCTCATCAACGTGCACTGAGCCAAATCCTCCATCTCTGCAGCCCACATTTCATCTCCTTCCTCCCCATCCCCCCAGGAGCTAGAAAGGATCCCTGGTCACTGTGACATCCAGACAGCCCGTGGGCAGGGGCTCTGGGCTAACTCTCCTGCCCAGCAGCCTCCTGCGGCCTAAGGGCATCACGTTACCCCCGTGTCTGACCCTGCAGGCTCCCTGGGCTCCAGCGGGGATGGGTCCCTGGCTGAGGTGGGCAGGGTGGGCCCAGGTCATTCTTATGCCCGGCAAACCTAAGTGGCGGGGGGCTCTGGGCACCTACCAGCAGCTCCTCGCTCTGCCGCTCCTCCTCGGCTTTGGCTGCTTCTCTCTCTTTTCCCAGAGGGGCCAGATGCTTTTGTGGGGCCTCCTGGAAGAAGCAGGGCAGGGAGGGTTAGAAACTGCTGCAAACCTCCCAGCTGCCAGATTTCAGGGCCCGTCCTGCCCTGCAGACGCCTGTGCAGGGTCCCTGGGACTCAGACTGAGAGGAGTTGGTGAAACAGGGAGCAGCTTTTCCAGAGGAAACGCAGGGCCCCAGGCTGCAGTGCCAGGGGTGCAGCCCAACCCCCAGCTTCCCCGGGCCTCACCCACATCCCAAGCACCCAACTTCAGACAGTCCCCCACTTTCCCCAGCGCCAGCCCCCAAAGCTCCCGCAGGGCCAGATCTGAACATGGAGCCCCCCAAACATCCCCCAAACATCCCCCAGCCCTGACCCCCCCAGTGCACCCCAAACTCCCAGCTCCCAGCAGCCCCACAGCCGCCATCCCCAACTGCTCCCCCCCAGCCCTGACCCCCAGTGCACCCCAAACTCCTAGCTCCCCCCCAGCCGCTCCCCCCCTGCCCTGACCCCCCCAGTGCGCCCCAAAGTCCCAGCTCCCCCACAGCCCCATCCCCAGTCGCTCCCCCAGCGCACCCCAAAGTCCCAGCTCCCCCCCAGCCCCCAGCCGCTCCCCCCCAGCCCTGACCCCTCAGTGCACTCCCAGCTCCCCCACAGCCCCCATCCCCAGCCGCCGCCCCCCCGCCCGGCTCTGACACTCCAGATCCGCCCCCGGGCCCAGCCTGGGCTCCGAGCTCTGCAGCCGAGCTGCGCTCCGGCCCCTCCTGCAGCTCCCGGCCCAGCCGCTCCCGGGCTCCGTCGCCCCGGCCCCGCCCCGGGCAGCCCCGCTCCGGCCGCGCAGAGCTCAGGGACCCCCCCGGGCAGGGGGCGAACCAGGCAGCTTTTTTTATTTTAATGTCCCCTCCCACAGACAGCACCGCTTGGCAGGGGCTTCCCAGGGCTGGTTTTTACAGACACAGGCATCCCCCTGCCTAGGCAGTGCAGCTCCCCTCTGTCTGATCCAACCTACTGAGGCTCTGTCTGCACTACACAGTTCAGAGCACTGCGGTGGGTGCCGGTGCGCCTGGAAATCCACCTCCACGAGGGGATGCGCTCGGAGCACTGGGAGCCGAGCCTGTCCACGCGAGCGCGTTAAAGCGCTGAAACTTGCTGTGCTCAGGGGTGTGAGTGTGTGTGTGTGTGATTTTTCACACCCCTGAGCCAGCGAGTTCGAGCGCTTTAACTTGCCAGTGTAGATAATCCCTGAGACTTAATTCAGTAAAACATTTTACACAGGTCCCCTCAGAAACAAAGAATCCCTTCTCTCTGTATCTGAATGCACAGAGTCTCCAAGCAGTTTCCGAAGTTGTTTTATCTGCTGCTGGGATAACCTGAATTGCCTGAATTTTTAAATTTAATTTTTTCTTCTCATTTTAGAGCTGACAGAATTTCTGGCGTAGTGTCAAAACTTTGTTTTGAGTCAATCCACCACTGGGGATTGCATTTTTGCAACTGTTATTTTGCTTCAGTCTAGCCCTTAGTGTTTTTCCACATGCTGTTGTGTACAGCTTGATTCTCAAATATTCAATAAAGGCAGGATACTATCGCCTATAATGTCTTTCTCCCTGGAAAAAAAATCTATTGTAATTTTTGCAGAAAATTAGAACTGCCAACATGGGTCAGACCAATAGTCCGCCTAATCTAGTATCCTGTCTTGTGGCAGTGGTCAATGCCAGGTGCTTCTAAGGGAATGATCAGACCAGGCAATGACTCAGTGAACCATCCCATTGCCCACTCCCAGCCTCTGGCAATCAGAGGACGGTTTAGGGACATGCAGAGCATGGGCCTGCACCCCTGATGATCTTGGCTAATAGCCAGTCTACTTATCCTGAGGGACTGATCTAATTCTTTGTTCAACCCATTCAGTTTTGCCTTTCAAAATATAATGAAACACATCTACAACCCCAAGATACCTTGACAACCATAAGAATTCTAAAATCACGAGTTATACACCCTCGAGTCAAGACATTGTAATAAATAAATGAGATCTTTTTTGTGCCTCTTTGTTCCTGAGCCTGTAGGGTGCAGTAAGGCCAGTTCCAATGCCTTGAGCCGAAACACCTGAATGAATCTTTGTCTACCCGCAGACTGTTCCTGTTACCTCTCCCAAACATTTCATATACCTAAGGCCATATCTACGCTTTAAGGGTGGGTTAACTCAAGTTATGTCAGCACAGAGTCACTACGGTTACTATGCCACGTATTAGGAGGTAGCCGTGTTAGTCTGTATCCACAAAAACAACAAGGAGTCAGGTGGCACCTTATCTGTTAGTCTTTAAGGTGCCACCGGACTCCTTGTTGTTTTTACAGTTACTATGTCACTGGTGCGCATGCCTCCTGGACTCCTTGCCTCAGCCGTCAGGGTTACTCACCAGAACCACTTGTATAGATTCAGAGTGAGGTGCACCATGAATAGATCTCCCACTGTCCACCCACTGCATTTTGGGACACTTTGGTTTGGCAGTGTATGCTAGGTACCAAACAGCTCAGTCAGGGGTGGTTGTGGCCATGGGATCCAACTTCTTAGAACGCATTGTTAACTAGCCACTAATGTTATATGTGACCCCTACATAAACGTATACATAATGTTTACAACCGTTTTTTTCTAAACCCACAAATCTGCCTGGCCCTCCTCACTGTCTGCCATCTCACACAGAACCATGGAGCTTGCATGGCTCTGCACTATTGTCATGAGCGTTTGCACCCAAAGGTGCATGCTCCTTTCCTATTTGCAGATCAGCAAACATACATTATACTCTACAGTCTTTATGAAAATATGCTTATGATCTGGATATGACATAGCTAATATATACTTTATGCAAGATGGCTGATGTGAGGTATCATTGCAAAACTTAAGACCTATTGACTGTGTTAATCCAACCTGTATGCATGTAACATTTGTACCTGAGGCTAGAAATATTAACCATGTCTCTGTATTTCAAAGGTGCTCTGTTGGAGGAGGCCAGACAATGTTAGTGGCTTATTGAAGGAATGCACAAAGACATAAAGCTTACCCCAGGAACTGTGTGCAACAGGAACCTCTGAACGATAGTGTTATACAATGGGGACTACTTGAGCAGGATCAAATACCTGCACACTGTGGGTGCTGTTTTGTTGTACAGACAAAACTACACGGGATCTTTTCAGGGGGCAAGACAAAGATGCCACATTTATTATGATAATTGATTTATGACCAATAACTAATATTTTAATCCTTATACATACACATTATACCTAATACCTATACACACACACATTCACACACACACACGTTGGTGTCACTAGGCATAACTCTAGGTAACTCGGGGGGGGTGGAAGACCACGAGTGTCGATGAAGCCCCCCTGCTCTAGGCCTAAGTGAACCAAGGCTCCTCCATGATGAACTTTAACCAACCTAAGTAGCTGCAAAACAAAACGTGTAACAGTCAGCTAACAGCTCAAGGCAGTCTGAAGCGGTAGTGATAAGGGAAGCCTACATGCCTCTGTGAAGGACAAGATAACAGGTCTGGGAAAATTTGCTAACAAGCTACCCTTGCAGTGGCCAAGGTTGCTTACTGTAGCTGCTACAGGGGGGAAGAGGAAAGGGGGAGGGGGGAAGAAAGGGGGGGGGAAACTAAGCTGAAGCAAACGACTTGAGTATAAGAAGGGAAAGCGGCTTGTATCTGGGTGCTTGATTTGAGACATGCCAGTCTCCTTGCACCGCTTTGAGATCTCAAATAAACTTTGTCTGCTTCTCCACCCTGGTGTGTTCATTGGCGCGAAGCACACCGGGCAACGAACCCCGCTGTTGCCCCCTTGGGCCCTCTGTGCCGGCAACAGTACAATTATAATAGGATTAGGTCATAATTATGATGCATTATGTGCAAGATTACAGGGTTTCAGAGTCTGTACTGGGCTATCTTGATTATCACTTCACAAGTTTTTTTCTCTTACTTAATTGGCCTCTCAGAGTTGGTAAGACAACTCCCACCTTTTCATGCTCTCTGTGTGTGTGTGTGTGTGTATATATATATATATATATATATATATATATATATCCTCAATATATGTTCTGTTCTATGCATCCGAAGAAATGGGCTGTAGCCCACGAAAGCTTATACTCAAATAAATTTGTTAGTCTCTAAGGTGCCACAAGTCCTCCTGTTCTTTATGTGCAAGATGTGTCATGTGCAGTGTCACTGGAAACGTTATGATTTGCTGAATAGGATTCTCCTATTTGTGTGCACAGAGCATGTTTATCTCTGCAGTTATGAATATTGACTATTGTCTCAGGGTGGTCCCCTGCTCCTGCCCTGCGGGGCTTAAAACAGCCCAGGAGAGGGCTGGGGCTGGGGCAAGAAGCCTGGACTGATTGGGGGAAGCAGGCTCAGCTGTGGCCAGGTCCCAATCAGGCCCAGCTGGCCCCTATAAGAGGCAGTGAGCCAGGAGCCCAGTCAGTCTCTCTCTGGCTGTAGAGGGAGAAGGGCCTGGCTGTACGGAGCTAGACAAGGGACTTGGAGTGGAGCAGGGCTGGGGAAAGGCAGAGGAGCTGGGGAGCTCCCGCCTGGAAAGCCCCAGGCTGCGGCCTAGAATTAGGCCAAGAGGTCCTGGGGCTGGCAAGGGGCAGCCCATGGGTAGGCAAAGGCAGCAGGTCCAAACCCCTTTGCCTGTGATGAGTGGCTGATACTGCAGTCTGCTGCAGTGAACAGGGGCTAGATGGAGACTGGGCAGTAGCCAATACTGAGGCAAAGTGGGGATAGTGGGGTGGGGGTTCCCCTGGGAGGGGGAGACCCAGTTACCAGAGGCACTGGGGTCCAGGGAGGGACTCGTGGCCAGAGGACAGGCGGATCACTGGCCTGCAGAGAGCACTCCGGGCTGGAAATTGAGCTAATTCCCGGAAGTCACCAGCAGGAGGCGCCGCAGGGGTGAATCCGACTCCTCTACAACTATGTATCTTTATTTCAAAGGTGCTTACTCTGGGTAACACCCACAATGAGCCTTTCAGGTAGAACAATGAAGAAGCCAGACACTGCTGATGGCTCATCAACAAAGACAATGGACTGTGGAATCGCTTAGCCTTCCTGTGAATGTTTCAGCCAGCCTATGAGTCATGGCTACTATGACTCAGCAGGGCACTCTAGGGCATGTGACCAGACCACATGACAATGAACTCCATTTTGGTACCTGTATTTTTCCACAAACTGGACTGGGAACTGAGTTTGGAACAAATGGTTCCCACCATATGGAAAAGCTACATAAGGTGGGGTGTGACGTCATCTCTTGGCCTCATTCTCCACACAAGAGAACTCCTGGAAACACCTGAGGAAGAAAGACTGAAGTGGGGCAAGTGCTGCTCCCAGGGTAAAGGGATTTCTAGCTTGTGTATGGAAACTTTGGGGACTGCTTGTACCATCAGTCAGGGTGAGAAATTGCTAATTCAGATTCTATCCATCTAGTATGTTAGGCTTAGTTTGAGGTTTTGGTTATTTGCTAAGTAATCTGCTTTGATTTGTTTGCTAACACTTGGAATTGTTGGGACATGTTATGGTTCAGTAAAAGAGCAGGGAACTGCTAATGTGCAGACATGGGATTAGGGGACAAAGGCATAAGCAGGCAGGAATTCTTTGCTTAATAAATAAGTTGCCATATTTTTCCTTTCCCTGTTGCTTGTAAGAATTGCTAAGGATGCAGCTGCATGAGAAATGTAGTTGTCGGAATGAATGTCCTTTGTGTGAAAAAGGTAAAAGAAATGTTACCTCCCCTCCCTTCCTTTCCCAGCTACATAAACAAGCCCTGGCTTATGGCCTCTTCCTCCCTCCCCTGAGAACTGCTGATTAAGGAAATTTGTAGCAACACATTAATACAAAGTACGGTATTTTCAAGGTAAAAATGTCTGTATAACATGCATAACCCTATGACTAACAGATAGGGGTGGGTATACTAACCATATGGGTGTTTCTATTACTTAATAAGGGTTTTGGGGGTGTTGTAATGGATGTAGGCGTGTACATACTAAGTTAGATAAAAGGAGTGTGATGTAACTAATCCAGTGCTTACTCGACAATTGGGTCGAGGGGAACAAGCATCGCAATAAAGAAGGCTGTACTCATATCTGCTTCTGGGTCAACCTGCTCCTCTATTCTTCTAACAAAAATCACTTAATCTTTCTGCAGTTAATAAACTCGTTTTCTGCTTTATCTTAACCAGTGTTAAGTATTTTGAGTGAAGTGTCTGGGGAAAATCTGAGCTGGGTTAGCACAAGCTCGCTGTGCACATCTTTCCCGTATCAAGGGGAAGGCAAATTATATTAATGAGCTGACATTATAGAGATCCTGGTGCACTATAAGATGATACAATTCTGAATTTATACTACAGCTAGTGTGCAAGGTTGGGGAGCTGGGAAATTGGCTGTTGTCGTCTATCTCTCCTTGAGTGGCTTAGGTAAAGCACTCAGGTAGCTTAGTTGGGTGTATGGCGCCACCTGCTGTCGTGTTGGGTGATAACAGGGCCTGGAGAGGCTGGCTGAATCTCCAGCAAAGCAGTGTGAGAAGGGCCAGCCCAGCTTGAGGGTTAGAGGGCACAGCGGTTCCCAGAACCTCCCCAGACTGCACCCCGGGGTGACAACCCATCACACCCTAGATTACACAAGTCTCAGCGGGTTTATAACATCCTGTTATTTCCTGCCTCCCACCACCTGTAGCAGCTCCCACCCTCCTATGCATTTACTGCTCCTCTCCCTCCAAGCAGAGCCCACCACCAGCTCCCTGATAATCTCTTACCTGAGCCAGCTCCATTGCAGCCATTTCCTTCCCCCTGGGAGGATGGGATAATCTGACAAACGTGGACGTTATTTTGTAGCCTGTCAGGGCGAGAAGGGCAATGTGAGAGAATTCAGACAGGGCTTTTGTCCATTCCACAAGCCGATTCCCCCCAGGATTTTTCCCTGCTAATGGACATTCTAGGTTCTGCCACACTCTGAAGCACAAAGTGACCTTATTCCAGTACAGGTCTAGCCCCCTCCTACCAGGGTGTAACCCTCTGACACCCTCTGAAACTCTCCCAGTAGCAGAGTCTCTGTGTTACACTTATCAAGTTTGCGGATGATACCAAAATGGGAGGGGCTGCAAGTGCTTTGGAGGACAGGATTAAAATTCAAAATGATCTGGACAACCTGGAGAAATGGTCTGAAGTAAATAGGACAAAATTCAATAAGGACAAATGCAAAGTACTCCACTTAGGAAGGAACAATCAGTTGCACACATACAAAATGGGAAATGACTGCCTAGGAAGGAGTGCTGCGGAAAGGGATCTGGGTGTCATAGTGGATCACAAGCTAAATATGAGTCAACAGTGTAATGCTGTTGCAAAAAAAGAAAACATTCTGGGATATATTAGCAGGAGTACTGTGAGCAAGACACGAGAAGTCATTCTTCTGCTCTACTTTGAACTAATTAGGCCACAACTGGAGTAGTGTGTACAGTTACGGGTGCCACATTTCAGGAAAGATGTGGACAAATTGCAGAAAGTCCAGAGAAGAGCAAAAAAAAAATGATCAAAGATCTAGAAAACATGACCTATGAGGGAAGATTGAAAACACTGTGTTTGTTTAGTCTGGAGAAGAGAAGACTGAGAAGGGACATGATCAGAGTTTTCAAGTACATAAAAGGCTGTTACAAAGATGCGGGAGAAAAATTGTTCATTTTTAACCTCTGAGGATAGGATAAGAAGCAATGGGCTTAAATTGCAGCAAGGGCGGTTTAGGATGGAGATTAGGAAAAAAAACCTTCCTGTCAGAGTTGTTAAGTACTGGAATAAATTGCCCAGGGAGGTTCTGGAATCTCCATCACTGGGGATTTTTAAGAGCAGGTTAGACAAACACCTGTCGGGGATGGTCTAGATAATACTGAGTCCTGCCTTGAGGGCAGGGGACTGGCCTAGATGCGCTCTCAATGTCCCTTCCAGTTCTATGATTCTATCAATCCGAGACCAGAGAAGAGCAGAATCAAAGGAGTCACTCTGGGGATTCTCCCTGTCATTGTCCCCAAGGCATCTCTCTCAGGTTAACTAAGTTGTTTGATGCTCCAGCCTTTATCCAGTCTCTCCTGGCAGTGCCCCCTTCATGGGCTGGGCCTAGTTTTAGCCTTTGGGAAGCGTGACCCCGGGGGCTCTGAGACTGGGCCTTCTTGCCTCAGCACATCTTGTTTCTTTCTGTGGCTCCCCAGTGAGTCCAAATGAGTAGAGCTGCCCACTGCCTCAGACTAATGGCCCATCTAGCTCAGTGGCCAATGCCAGGTGCTTCAGAGGGAAAGAACAGAACAGGGAATCATCAAGTGATCCATCCCCCGTCACCCATTCCCAGCTTCTGGCAAACAGAGGCTAGAGACACCATCCCTGCCCAGCCTGCCTGTGACACTGGCAGATGAGGTGTTAGCTCTTGCACAAGCCCCCATGTCTTAATTGAATATGAACAAACACATAGCTGGAATCAGTCTGACTCACCTGTGTTAGTATTGTTAAAACAGGTATTAGGATTATAAGAATGTGTTTAGTGTTTAGACTTCATTGAACGCTCGTGAGTTGCTGCCTGGGATAATATCGGACTAGTTGTATTGAGAGCCTCTGTGGCTCTGTAAATCACCAGAGGAGAGAGACTTTACCTATGTGAAGTGCTGATTGGCAACAGAATCCATTACATCCTGCCTGGGAGGAAAGGACCATCCACACCAGATGGACTATTACAGGATGTTAAAGAAGACACAAGACTGTTGTTGTGCTCTTGACTTCCCATTAGCTGAGTTGACAGCTCAGATCACATGGCAGGAAGGGGATAAAAAACCCCACACAGAAATGTAGTGAGGCGGTGTGGCTCCCCGCCGCCCCAGAGGGGGAAGAGCCCATCTGGAGGCCGGAGTGGGCGGAGCTAGGGAGTGCTGAGCCCGCCCCTCAGAGAGTCAGGCGGCGACCCAGAACTATAAAGACCGGCCCTCAGAGCTCACTAGGAGCCCAGCCACCGGAGAGAACAGACGTCCCTAGTGGAGCCCGTGACTGGGAAACCCCCGAGGCCCAAGGCAGACGCCCAGACCGGCCCTGCGCCCGCTATCCGGAGGAGTTGCCAGGCCTGCCGATCAACCCCTGCCCTGAAGAACCCATGCTCCTGGATCCCCCAAAGGCCAACACCAAGACCCAGTTTGGGCCTGAGGGGGAGTGTGGAAATAGCCCGGGGGCATCTGATCCCAGTCTGGCTGCAGCACTACCAGAGCCTATGTCGGTGTGTTGCGGCCAGGATCCCCACTGACTACGCACTGGGTCTTCTGCTGCTGCTAGGGCCCCGGGCTGGGATGCAGTGGAGTGGGAGGGCCTGCGTCCCCCCTGCCACCCAACTCCTGGGTGGAAGACTCACCCTCTCCCTGGCCTGAAGAGGCTGGGACCTATTGTTACTGCTCAGCCCTGCCTGAGGGCCTGAGCCCCTGACTCAGTGTTTGTTGCCCCGCCCTGAGCCGGGGCCGGGCTGACCAGGTTTCTGCCGGTTACAGCAAGGGCTACCGAGGGAGACCCCCATGGCCGGACTAATTCCCCGGGATCAACTGTGGGTAGTGAGCCGGTGTGGTTCCCCACCGCCCCGGAGGGTCGAGCCCTGGCGAACCCTTGTAGAAGAAGGAACTGATTATCTGTATGCTGCTTGGACTCTGGGGGGCAAAGTTTCTAGGCAAAGGGAAGAGATCCCCAGCTGCTTGGCCTGGGTTAGTCGTAAGGAAGATATAGGGCAACTCCAGCAGAGCCTGGGGGCTGTGGGCATGGGTAGCAGTTCTGGAGCTGTGGGCAGGGGGAGCAGTTCTGGAGCTGGGCCTCTGTCCTCTCTAGCTCCCATGGCAGATGGCTCTGGCAGCATCAAGTGGGTCCATCACTGCAGGGGAAGGTTGGGGTAGTGTCTGAGATCAGGGTGAGAATTGGAGGGCAGTCCATGCTCAAGAATGGGGGATGGAATTCACCTCCCCACCCCTCTCCAGAGCTCAGCAACTAGGGCTTTATCCAGTGAAGTGAAATTCACTCTGGGTGACTTTGAGCCAGCCACTCAAAGATCCTTGTGCCTTCGGTTCCTCACTGGCCACAGGAGTTGACTAGTTCTCCCTCCCCAGACTCCTGGGGGCAGCCAGGGATAATTAGTGTGTTATGGGAATTAGAAGATGAAAATTCACTAAGAACAAAGATATTTGTGTGTTTATTATTAAATCCCCAGACACCCACCAAACCCCGTCCTCCTTCTGATGAGCTATAAATATCTAAGGGACTCAGCTACGGATCCTGCAGTCAGTTCCTGCCCATCCCCACTTTCTACAGCAGCACTTTTAAGAATAGGGCAGGGAAACATGTAAATACTTTGAACCAAATTCCAGGAGCTGCTGAGCATGGAGAAGTTAAAATGAAACCAATGTTCCGTCTCTCCAAGGACCTGGCCCCTAGTGCAAAATAACAGACACTCCCCAGAAATCTGAAATGGCCACTTCATAACTGATAATGTTATTAATCTGTTCACTTCTGGGAATTACCACTAAGAGAAACAACCCAATGACAGTGATATCCTGAGGAAAAGATCTCATGTGTCTTTAGATCATACCGATTTGTAAGCTGGAACGATATACACTAAAATGCCTAATTCGTAGCCCTACGGCAATAGCCTGGTGTCACTACAGGGCAGAATTAAGGTTGGTGCCTTAGTTGTGAATTTCCATCCCCTAGCATATTGCAATTGCTGTTAAGTGGGTTTGACAAAATTCATTGTGTCTATTTCTTTCTTTTAATTTCAACAGAGAGCGATATTTATTTTTAAGCCCTTTTTTCAATGTTTACAATTTCAATGTTCAGAGCTGTGGGAAGTTACGGGGGTCGTCAGACAACAATTATTTAATAACAGTAACTGTTGAGATTCCAAAAGCCAAATCATAACTGTTCAAAGAGAAATTGTCAATGTCACAGGCAAAATATATAGTGTAAATATCCTTAAATCAAACTCCTTTCTCCAGAAGCATTTCTGTATATTACCTATATACATATTTTTTCATCTCTGTGTGTGTACAGTGAAATTAACATTTACTGCAATTTATTCATAAAAATCCAATCCTTTCAAGCATAATTTTAAGTAATGAAGTACTTGAAGTCTTTCACTTCCTAGACTGGAATGTTTCACTTCAGGATAATTACACCCTCCCTGTGATGTATTTCACTCTCAGTACTGTAACCCCCTCGTGATGTAGCTCCTGTCTGGGAGCTCTGCTGAAGCCAGTGGCATTACGATCAGGTGACACTGACATGAGCAGAGACACATGGGGGAGGGTGGAGGGTGAGGTAACATGGAGGCTACCAGAGTTGAACGTGGCCGTAGGAGCAAACGCTCTCTCAGCCTCTCCTCTCTCCCACCTCCCAGAGTCAGTAATTCTGAATCGTTCCCTGAAATCTAAATAGCCCTAGTATGAGAGACAGTGATTAACGCAGGTACCTTAGGGGCTGCAGCGCCAGCCCCCTGCCTGGATGAGGAGGGTGAAGAATTGCAGTAGAAATGGGTTAGGCTGGGAGAGGGCACAGCTGATGGGGGTCTGGGAGCTGAGTTGACCAAGAGGCCAGAACTCATGGGGGGTTTCGGAGAAGAAGTCAACAGGACTGGGTAGAGGCATTTCAGTGTATTTTCCCCATTAACCATTCTGCCATGTATTTAATTTAGAAACTTTTCATTCACATCTAAACACCTTGGAGCTAAGTTGGGTTGATACATTTCCACTTACAGTGGTACAGTTGTAATTAGGTGCTTAATCAGATGCTCATGCAGCACAAAGCAGTCAATACTGGGTGTGCTTTCATTCATTAACTTGACTGTGTGCTGTGCATCGCTTTGAAAAAAAGATGCTGTGAGGGAGTGTCAAAATTTTAGGCAGTAAGAAATGGTAAGTAGGTGTCAGTTCATTTCTCATGCGTTTCTCTCCTAATTTTAATTTCAGGTTTGAATCAGTATTAAAACCATGTTGTTTTAACAGCAGTAGGGTCCATTTGTATAATTGTTTGCAAGATTTCATTGGATATTGTGACCCAGCCGTCTTCACCTTTTATTTTCAGATTCCTAAATACACCCCAGCGCACCTCTCCTGACAGACTGCAGGCCCTGGCCGGTGACATGCTCCTTAGAGAGCAAACACCTGATGAGCCCTTTCACCCTCAAACGCGCATTTGGCTCTTTGACGTTGCTTTATCCGCCCCACCAGAAAATGCTGTAGGGAACCCGGTCATTACAGCCGACCGCACTAGGTACCGTTCTACCAGCTCTGGGCCGACATTCAAATGGTTCTGTTTGTGTATCTTTCATTCAGCTTCACAATTCTTAGATCCCATTTAAAAACTGGAAGTGAAATAACCGAAGCAAGTTACGAAGGGAGCGGCACCTGGCACAGGCAGGGGTAAAACGATAAATGGAAAGAACTGACTATGCAAAAAGGAACATCGCAAACTATCAGAGCCCCAGACCCCCGCCCAACTGAACCCACCCCAGCCAGGCATATCAAGCTGGGTCCCTGAAAAATCACCCAGCCCGTCTGGCAGTGAACGCTGCGTGTTCCAGGCAGAGCTACGGTGTGTGCGTCTGCTCTGCTGACATACTGCTTTGGTACGGAACGAGCCACGGCCACAGGGAGCAGAGACATGGACTCCTACAAAACACAATCCCAGATACACCTCCAATGCCGCATCCCCCCCACCTCCCCACTGTCTACCATCCCCTCCCCTACCTCCACATGGCCATTCTCAGCCTACTGCTAACACTTCCTCCCAGCCTTCAGCACTATAAATAAATAAAACATGGTGTTACAAAAGGTACAAAACCTGATCTGGACGTCAGTAAGGCTTTTGATACAGTTCCACATGGGAAACTATTCGTTAAATTGGAGAAGATGGGGATTAATATGAGAACCAAAAGGTCAATAAAGGATTAGTTAAAGGGGAGTCTACAAGGGGGTCATATTGAAGGGTGAGTTGTCAGGCTGGAGGGAGTTACTAGTGCAGTTCCTCAGATCAGTCTTGGGACCAATCTTATTCAACCCTTTTATTAGTGATCTTGGCACAAGAAGTGGGAGTGGGACACAGAGCCGGGAGGGATTGCCAATATGGAGGAGGACAGGAAAATCATACAAGAAAATCTGCATGTCCTTGAAAGCTGGAGTAATAGAAATGGGATGAAAATCAATAGTGCACAAATTCTAGTTGTTAGTCCCCAAGTGCATAATTTTGCAATACGCTGGGGGTTTATCAACTGGAAGTGACAGAGGAGGAGAGAGACCTGGCTGTATTGGTTGATCACAGGATAATTATGAGCTGTCAATGTGATGCGGCCGTGAAATAGGTTAATGCAGTCCTAGGATACATCAGGTGAGGGATTTCCAGCAGACACATGAAAGGGTTAGTACTGTTATACAAGGCACTGATGAGATCTCATCTGAAATACACCTCTACCTTCTGGCCTTAAAGTCTGTGAGTCTATAAGCTGTGCTTTGTGTTGCACAGACACTGATGGAGATCAGGGCCCCATCGTGCAGCACATGGCAGAGAACCTGACTGAGATCAGCAGCCCCATTCTGCTGGGCACTGCACAGACAGAGAGGGACAGTCCTTGCCCCAAAGAGATCACAATCCAAGTAGACAATGGGGAGGAGGAAAACAGAGAGGGGCTGTGACTTCCCCCAGGTCACCAAGCAGGTCAGGGACAGAGCCAGGAACAGACCCCGTTAACGCCAGAGCCCCGTCACCCGCAGCTTGGAAAGGTCCCCAGACCCCACTGTATTAGGCTGCAGGAAGAGGTGGTTTGTCCATGGATGCACAGGCTGTCTGGGCAGGGCAGCTCAGCTGCGGTCCCTGCACACAGCTGGGTGTGTGGGTCATGGGTCAGGAGAAGTCAGTGTCCAGCCCTGGGGCTGTGCTCCTGGCTCATACCTCCAGCACTCACTGCTGCCCCTCCCTGACCAGCTGCACTGTTCAGCCAGCCCCAGGCCTCTGTAAGGTCACTGCTCCCCACCCCCTATCCCCTGCAAGCCTTCAAACAGGGACATGGTGCACCAGTACCAATCAGAGTGCACTAGTGTAATTTCTGTCTGTACTAAGGGTTTGCACAAGTGCCTAAAACACCAGGGTGGCAGAGACCTTCAGAAACAGCAGTACAGTGGCACTAGAACCTATTTCTAGCTCGGTCACAGACAGCCTGGGTGACCTTGGACACGTCAATGTTTCTCCTCACAACTTCATTCTCTTTACCCAGCTGCCACTCACTGGGGTCTCCTCTCTCTCCAGAGCTGCTCACCACTACAGTCTGTGTGGGTGTCCCCAGAGCTAAGGCAGGTCAGCTCGGGAATAGTCTTACAAGGGGGGCTGGGGAGTCTCTGTCCCTGGAAGTTTTTAAGAACAGGTAGGACAAAGCTCTGTCAGAGATAATCTACAGATACCTGGTCCTGCCTCAGCAGAGAGAGCTGGACTTGATGACATCTTGAGGTCCTATTTAGTCCTACATTTCATGGATGCCATGCAATATATACGTATAAAACAACATACAGAGAAAAAGCGCACGACAACATGATGTCAGGCCATTCAAAAAACAACAACAAAACAAAAAAATACATTGCACAGCATAAAATGACACAATGCTAAGGAGAAGAAAGCAACACAATGCAAACTAACACACCTTAGGACAAAAGTACACAATGCAAAATAGCTCAACTCAAACCAACATAACACAGACACCAAACAAGCTAAGGCAAAACAACACATCATAAAACTATGCAACACAACATGGTGCGATCACAGTTCCAAAAGGCACCGTGCAAAACAGCTCAGCGTAGAACAGGGCACAGCACAAAAGAGAATTATTTCAGTGTAGGCCTGGAAGGGATCTTGAGAGGGCGTCTACTCCAGCCCCCTGTGCTGAGGCAGAACCAAGTATCCCTAGACATTCCCAGACTGGTGTATCTCTAACCTGGTCTTAAAAACCTCCAGTGAAGGAAATTCCACAGTCTCCCTTGGAAGCCAATGCAAGGCAAACACAGACCAAAACAACGCTGTACACACACACGCTGGGCTTGTGGATAAGTGGAGAGGCAAGAACTGAAACAATCTGGGTTCAATTCCCAGCTTTGCCCCAAATTCTCCATGCAAACTTGAGCAAATTACTTCAGCTCTCTGAGCTTCAGTTTCCCCATCTGTAAAATGGAGAGTCGCCTCCCACCATTGGCCTATTTAGCCTTTGAGCTTTTAGTGTCAAGGCCTCTCTGTCCCTGTGGGCATGTCCACACTGCAGTCAGACACCGGCGGCTGGCCCGTGCCCGCTGACTTGGGCTCACACGGCTCAGGCTGTGGGGCTGTTTAATTGTGGTGTCCATGTTCCGGCTGGGGCTGCAGCCCAAGGTCTGGCACCCTCCCACCTCGCAGGGTCCTACAGCCTGGCTCCAGCCCGAGCCCAGACACCTACACTGCAATTAAACAGCCCCTTCGCCTGAGCCCTGTGAGCCTGAGTCACCTGGCCTGGGCCAGCTGGGGGTATTTAACAGCAGGGTAGAGATACCCTTGGTGTCTTTTCCGCACCTGCCACAATGGGGACCCTGATCTTGGTCAGTGTCTGTGCAGAGCCCTGCACAACAGGAAGCCTGATCTCAGTTGAGGACTCTGGAACTCCGAGCATTACAGGATCCCTGATTTTGTTTAGGGCCCCTGCAGCAACTGGCAAAATGTGGGAGCAGGATCTCTGTCAGGGTCTGTGCAGTGCACAGTACAGTGGTGGGGTGTGATCTTTGTTAGGGTCAGTGCAATACCAGGCCCAACGGGGACACAGATCTCAGTCGAGGTCTCCGAAGTGCCCAGAACAATGGAGGCAGTGGTTTGGGTTACAGTCGTGCGCTGCCTGGCACCAGGGAAGCCGTGATTTCGGTCCAGGCCTCAGTTTTACCTGGCACAACAGCGGGATCTAATCTCACCTCAGGTCTCTTCAGCGCCTGGCAGAAAGGGGCCCAGATCTCAGTTGGGGTCTCTGCAGCACCTGGCAGAACAGGGACACGCTCAGTACGATAAGAGCCCTGAGCTCTGTCACACACCTGGAGAGAAAAGCAGGAAGATTTTCGAGCATTCGATATCAGTATTTCAGAACTGAGGAGAAAATGGGGCACAAACTAAATATTTGCCAATATAAGGGACAAGCATCATGTGGGGAGATTTTATGTCAACCACTCAAGAGAAAAGAGTGGAAATTTGAGGGGATTATACAGCGATATTAAATCAACAACAGAATGGGAGGGATTCTTCTTGCCCCACACTCACATGGCCTGCAGGGATCCCTGGGTGATGTGGCTTTCACAGGGGACAGGAGTGGGGCTGGTTATGGGGAAGGGGCTGGCAGTGGGGTCTGGGAAAGTGACTAGCAGTGGGGGGGGCTGCTGGGTTGGACAGGGTGGGGGAGGGGAAGTAGCTGGGAGGGGAAACCTGGGGCTGGGCCGTCTCCATGGGGGACACTTGCTCCTCCCTCCCCTTCCTGGCCCTTCCCAGGCCCCGTTGCCAGCAGAGAGTGGCCCCCCCAGCCCAGCCCAGAGGTGTCCCTGTCTCAGGGCCCCCCCAGCCTCTGCCCATTCACCCTCTGCCCAGCTCAGGAATCACTGGGGGGAACCATTTCCCACCCGCACAAGGACAAATCCCTGCAGGTGGGAATGGGGGAAACCCCCCAAACCTGAGACCTGAACTGGCCACTGGCGAAGGGGAGAGAAAATGGGGCACAGTCGGGGGGGGGGGGAGGGAACTTCTCAGGGGTGGGGGGAGGGGGGGTCACCCTGGGCGCTGCTCGTGGCTCTCTAGGGAGAAAGGGGGCAGGACGGGGGGGAGGGGGGTCCCCACGGGAGGGGGCAGCGGTAAATCCGAGGGGATCTCAGCCCCCCCCCTTTCTCTCCCCGCTCCTCGGGGGTCACCTGCCCCCCCCCCCATGTCCGGGCTGCACCGACATTTCCCGCCTGCCCCTCCCCCCCCAGCCCGGTCTCACCCCCCCTCTCCAACGGCCCCGCGCGAGCCAGGCAGAGCCACAGGGGCCCGCGCGCGTTTGCAACTCCGCTTGGTCTCTCCCCCCAACGTCACTTCCGCTCCGGGGAGAGTCAGGAACTACATCTCCCAGCCTGCCCCGGGGCCGCTTCCGCTCTCTCCAGCCCAGGTAAGGGAAGGTTTCAGCAGGTAAAATCGCGCATGCTCCGTGCGAGCCTCGCTGGGGGCGGGAGAACAAAGCTGCTGCTGCCGCCTCCGCGTGAGCCGGGCCCGGGCTGAGCCGCTGCTGCTCCCCGGGGGGGTCTGTGCGGGGGGGCCCGGCCGGGGGGGGGTTTCTCCAGCTGGGCCCCGCCCCCCGGGCAGCCCCGGGCTCTGCCCGCCCCAGCCCCGCCCGGAGCCCCCGGGGAGTGAGAGACCCCGGGGGGGGCGCTGGGGGGGCGGGCACGTGACTCTGCCCCGGGGAACCCGGGAGAAGCCTCGGATCCGCCTCGGCCCCAGCGGAGCCGCAGCAGGATCCGCCCCCCCCCCCGGGATGGGGGGCGGCGGGGGACGGTGCGTTAAATCACTCCCCATAGCCCTGTGCTGCTCCCGGGAACTGCGCATGCTCAGTAGCAGCTGCTGAAGCCGCTGCCCTTCCCCCTGCGCGTATCAGCCGGAACGTTCCGCTGGGAGGGGGCGGGGGAGCGGAGCGGGGCTCGGGCTGAGCAGGGAATTGATGGGGGGGTCAGGCGGATGGGGGCGGGGCTGGGATGGACGGGCGGGGGGCTGAGCAAGGAATTGATGGGGGGGGTCAGGCAGGTGGGGGCTAAAGGATAGATCTGGGCGGGGGGGGGAGCAGGCGTTTTGCTGGGGGGCGCAGTGGGGGAATCGGGGTTGCGGGGGGGGGGAGGTCATTGGGGCGGGACATTTGAACTGTTTTGTGCAGCCAGGAAATTCCCGCGGGGGGGGAGGTGAGTTCACTGAATCCTGCCCTGTTTGTGCCCCGTCCTCCCACCTACAAAGTCTCTCCAGCTTTTCTCCTTTTCTCCCATTATCACACGTGGCTAGAAAATCCAGATCCCCAATCCCCCCCCAATGATGAGCTCTCTAATCTCCCCCAATTTCCCCTGGTCTCTCCATACTTCTCAAGTGTCCATTTAAAATCTCTCCGATGTGGCAGCTTCCCCCCCCACACACTTTATCTGCAGTGATTTGTCCTCATTTAGGTGGAAAATTGTTGCCCTGAGTCATTCCCCAGCACATGGCAGCCCCTGGAGTGGGGATGGGAGGAGATGCCCGTTCTCTGCCAAGGCAGGGATGGAAAAGCACATGTCCCCCACGGAGACTGTCCAGACCCGAGTTTCCCAATCCCACCCACTGACCCCAAACTACCAACACAGTTTCCCCCAGCCCTCAGTTGCCAGTCACCTGCCCGTCCCCCACTTCCGCCCGCTCCCTTTATCCAGGGAGCCTTCCAGCTCCCCCTCCCCCCTTAAATCAGCTCCTCCCAGGCTCCCTGCTGCCCATGTGAATGGTGGCAGTGGGGGGGAACCATCACTTTGCGTTTATATATTGGATAGTCTCATAAAATGCAGTCAAACAGTCTCCCTTTTCCCTCTAGTTATTTAATAGCAACATAAAATCCCCCTCAGATCTTGGTATTTTTCTCTCATGTTATCAATTGCTTAGCTTGTGGCTTCTTTTCTCTGCAAATGTCAAAGACTGATATAAAATACTCTAAAAATTTGCCCCACTTTTCTTTAGCTGTCTAATTCTAAGTGAATATCCCCTGAGATTTTTTTCCTTGTCTCTCTCATGATAAAATACAAAGAAAATCTCAGATTGACACCTTTCCTCAGATTCTTGAACATGGATATACCGGTAAAATGTTTGCAAATGTTGCCCATTTCCGCTCTATTCATTTATCAAATATTGATGTGAAACACTCAGATTTTGCCTCCTATCAACAACTGATATAAAATCCCTCTGATTTTCCACTTTCCTCTCTATAATTTGCAAAATGGATCCAAAATCTCTCAGAGTTCCACCCTTTCTCTTTCATTTCTGAACGTTGCTCTCAAAGCTCAGGATTTCCCTCTTTCTATATCATTATCAAATGTTAGTTAAAAATCCTCTCGGGTTTGGGGCTGTTCCCCGTGTTTCTAAATCCCACCAACTTCTTCCTTCGAGGGAACCTGTTGCCCTGAGTTCTTCTCCATCCTGGATGTTGTAGGGAGTTAAATTGCCCAGAGATCATCTTTCCCGTCTCCTTTGCGAATCATTTGTTCCCTCCTTTACCTCTGTTAAAATGTTTGCCGAAGAAAGAGACCAGCCAGATATTTAATACCCATCAAAGCCAGAGGTCTCTCTGTGGGGTTACATCTTCCCTATGCTGCCTTGGTGGAAAGTTACGGCAGCGGACATCAAGGACAGTGGGGTGAGATAAAGTTGTTGTGAGAAAGTAGGGAACTGCCAGAGGGAGGCAGACGCCAGGTGGCCTAGCTGGGATCGGTTTCAAGGTGATAAACAAGTCCATAAATCAGATGAATTGCATGGGAAATGGAAAATCAGTAAGCAAAAGGCCATGCGTGCGAAAAGCGTGTGTATCGGACAAAGAACCAATCAGCAGCAATGTAATGTTGGTGGGTCTGACGTTTGCTAATATGGAGAAGTCTATATAATATGATGCATTGTACATAATAAACGATTCAGCTTGCAATCATATTGGTTGTTGTGCTTTATCCGGCCCGCATGCAACGCAACATCTCTCCCTGTTTGGGGATCAGTGGTTCCCAGCTGGTAATGGGATAGTTGGCTGGACCCTTTTCTTTTCTCCAGCTGGCATGGGATGAGGAGGTCACTCTGAGTGCAGTGTGGGTCCAGAAGTATCATAAACCCCATGACAAATGGTCTCTGTGATGTAGCCACCTCTGGGGTGGCTCCATGGTGACCATTATTTGCTAGTGACAGGGCATGGACATGTCTTACCTCTCTGCTGAAGGGCAGGCGGGGGTCCTAGGAGGGCAGTGGGGGAATCCCAGGAAGGCAGCGAGTTCCTAATTGG
The DNA here is from genome assembly GCF_020497125.1 of Mauremys mutica. Lineage (NCBI taxonomy): Eukaryota > Metazoa > Chordata > Testudines > Geoemydidae > Mauremys > Mauremys mutica. Next base: position 22,534 of record NW_025423062.1, read on the forward strand.
GGTCCCTCGCTGGTGGGGGCTCTTGGTGGGATTCCCAGCCTGGCAGTGAAGATCTGGTGGGGGTTCTCTGGCCGGTGGGGCTCTGAGGGGTATCTGGGATCTCTCTGGCCAGGGATTCTGGGAGTTGGGTCCCAGGAAATATCTGGTGGGACCCTGGCTGGGAGGATCTGGGTTCTGGGTGTTGGGGGCCCCTGGATGGAGGCTCTGGGGGCTGCTACTAACCATGATCCTTCTCTCTCTGATCAGCTTGTGCCAGAATCCTGGCTCCAAGCACTGCCCGACATTCCCTGGCCAGGCCCAGTCACCGTGATAACTTTCTAGCCACTTATCAAACACTGTGAGGTGAAATCATAGATTTTGCATTTCTCCCCTCTTGAAAACTGCAGGAACTTCCAGTTCCATTGGGAAAACTCCTGCCCGATTCCTTGTCCTAGCTCTGGAGGGTGAGGGAAGTGGGAAGGAGTGCTACACTATGGCACTATCTTCCACAGCATTCTGGACTCGTGAGCTCTCTCCTGCCGTCCATCACCCCCCTCTGACAAACAGAGGCGAAGGACACCATTCCTTACCCAGCCTGGCTAATAGCTATTAATGGAGTTAATCTCCATGGATTTATCCAGTTCTCTTTTAAACCCTGTTATATTCCTAGCCCTCACAACCTCCTCAGGCAAGGAGTCCCACAGGCTGAGTGTGCGTTGTGTGAAGAAATACTTCCTTTTGTTTGTTCTAAACCTGCTTCCTATTAATTTTCATTTGGTGATTCCTAGTCCTTGTGTTATGAGCAGTAAATAATACTTCCTTATTCACTTTCTCCACGCCAGTGATGATTTTATAGACCTCTCTCATATCCCCCCTTTGTCTCTTTTCCAAGCTGAAAAGTCCCTGTCTTTTTAATCTCACCTCATACAGAAGTTGTTCCATACCCCTAATCATTTTTTTTTGTTCTTTTCTGAACCTTTTCCAATTCCAATATATCTTCTTTGAGATGGGGAGACCACATCTGCACGCAGTATTCAAGATGTGGGTGTACCATGGATTTATAGAGAGGCAATATGACATTTTCTGTCTTATTATCTATCCCTTTCTTAATGACTCCCAACTTTTTGTTTGCTTTTTGACAGCCACTGCATGTTGAGTGGATATTTTCAGAGAACTATCCACAGTGACTCCAAAATCTCTCGAGTGGAAACAGATAATTTAGACCCCATTATTTTATGTATAGTTGAGATTGTTTTCCAATGGGCTGCACTATGTGCTATCCTGTCATCTAGTACTGCTGAGATCCTGCATTCAGTGATATCCCTGCCCTTCCTATTCCCTTTCTCCCCTGAACCCCACCAGCCCATGCTTCCTGTTCCCAGCTTCCCCAGGACTCTCTCATTGTCTCTGGACCTGTCTGTCAGCAAGAAGCAGTGCCAGGGAGACTTGCCCTCTCTCTGGAGTCTTCGATTTCTGGGACACAGATTTACTTTCTCTGTGTTCTAGGAGACTCTTTGAAATTGAGTGTCTGTGACATTAACCATAGTGCAATCTGGACTGTTGAGCAGCTGTGTGACTCAGTTCCCAAGCTGGGGTGCCTTTTACACTGCTTTACTGTGAGAGCAGCCACTCCTGGGCAGTTCACATGCAGTCTCCAGCATGTAACTCGCTCCCAGCTACACAGTACTGAGTGCTGCTAGTCAGTGACTCACAAATTACAGTACCCCACAGGAGAACCCCAGAAAATTCTCTGCTCCCAGACTTCCCCCAGAAATGTGCATCTTGCACTGTCCAGCACACTCCTGAACAATGGGAGCTCATATGAAATCTGTCATTTCATCAGTGGAAAATGACATGTACAAGCCTTGTCATTCCAAATGGAGTTTCCAACACACTTGAATCCAAACACACTGGTTAGGTAAAACAATAAAACAAAATTGTTAACTGCCGGAAAAAAATCTTTTCAGTGGCTAAGGGTAATGAGGCATAAAAGTCAGAATTGTTTACAAAAGAAATGCAAAGATAAAACACAAATTAACGTCTAAGTTAACAAGCTAAAATGGATTCAAAGCAAATGTTTCTCTCTCCATGTGCTGAGACAGGCTGGCTTTCCTTTCAGCCAGGACTCCCCCCTAACCTGCCCCTGCCTCCCAAGGTCAGTTCTTCAGGATTTGTCATGGGCAGAGGGAAAGGGGAGAGAGAGAGAGAGTCCCAAGCATTTTCCTCACCTCTTTTTATAATTCAGTCCTTTCTATTAGAAACAACTTCAATTCTCAGCTGAGTCATGGTGACAGGCTGTCTGTTGGAGATATGAGTTTCAGGTCTCCCTCTGATAGAATGTAAATGTCTTCTTCACACCTTCCCCCTGCCAGCGAATGGCTGTTTGCCGTGCTGTCTCTGAGGAACTGGTCTGTGGGTGTTCCCCAGAATTGTAACTTTTTGTAATATCCTACAGTAAAATCTCGTAACTTTACATACAGTGTTGCTACACATTTTAACAGAAGGATAATATTCAATAGATTATGTGATTTCAAGTGATACGTCACAAACCATACTGTGTACAAAATTGATCATAATTTTCCAGAAGAGTGAACATAGGATTACAGACTGACACAGGGCCTGTGTGTGTGTTCCCAGCAGATATGTGGATTTTTCAATCCCTCCTAAGCAAAGTGTTCTGCATCTTCAAGAACCTGGTTTACTAAGTGTGACACTGCATGGAATTGTGAGACGCTTCCTATTATTATTACTTTGCAATTTTATCATATTGGTATTAATAATGAATTGTGCTAGATATGCCATGTTAGGTGTCAGGGAAAATGTTATAATTTTCCAAGTATGATCATTTTTTTTGTTTGTATCACCTTTCTATTGTGAGATATAGATACGTAGGGTATATCTGTATTCCAGACTGTGGACTGTGTTTCTGGGTGACACCCTCAGATCTATTGGCATCAGCACTGCCTAGCCTGTTTGATGGCCCGTCCAGGGTCATCAGCTGTACAATGAATCCATGGAAAGGATCAAGGGGATACACCGATTGAGTCAGCAAGACATGCCGGGGAATGCCTGTGTAACGAGAACGCCAAGGATTTTCCAGGCCTGTAACACTCGCTTCCTCCCCTCTGCAGAAACGGAGCCTTAGAGCAGCCCGGATCCAGCATGGGAGCTGAGACCCCACGGGGCCCTGGGAGCTGTAGTTCCTTGGCCAGCTCCCTGCCTTGGAGCAGGGAAGGAACTACATTTCCCAGCATTCCCTTGGCTGCTATCAACAGGAAAGGGAGGGGGGAAGCTGCGAGACTCCATGCGCTGCAGCTTGCTGTGGCTGGGGAGCTGGCTGCTAGAACGGGGTGGCAGTGTGAATGGGGAACAAGTGTGCCCAAGGAGTAGAAGGCTTTGGCCCAGGTAGCACCCTCAGAAGACTTCCCCAGACTGGCTTAGGGATGCTGGTGTGACCTCGCCTGGCAGCCCCCAAGGAAGGAACTGGGTGGACTAAATGGACAGTGTCCCCTTCTATCTGAAGCCTGGCAAGGGAGGTATGTGGATCCCACCAGAAGTTAAAATGGTAAGTAAGGGAGGGGAGGCTTTACTAGAGGACCTGGGCAGCTTCAGAAACAGCACAGGAGGATTTCCACTTCTGAGCCATGAAAATAGAAATTGACTTTTTCCTTTCCAGATTTAGCTAATGTTCAGAAAGGGAATCTAGCGCCTGCCTTCCAGATTTGAACACCCTCAAAATTCAGGAGTGCTCAAGCTCAATTTGGGCAGCTGTTACTTCATTTCTCCCAAATCAAATATGCTGATCCACTATCATTTGCTGTAGAAAAAGTAGGATAAAATTGAGCAACAAATGCTGGGGTCTTCCCAGTGCTCACTAGGGCTGGAATTGCTATTTTCAACAGCCATTACCATTTTTTTTAAGTTTTGCTTGTTTAAAAGGAAGACAGTGATATTGCACTGGCAAATCCCCCATAGAAACAAAGAGTGGAACAAAAGGATAATAAAGGCACCTCATGTTTTCCTCATTTATGTAGGACAGTCTTATAAGATGGATCCAGACATCTTCCAATCACACAAGCTGAAAATTATTCCACTTTACTGCAGTAACCATGCGGGAACCAGTCCTGTCTGTGTTCTGTGCGCATCCAAAATCCCTGCTGAACTCAGAAGTGCCTTGCTTTTGTGACCATCTCACCTGATATGTTCAGCCCTTGTAAGGGAAGCAGGTTCACATTTAGTAATTGGGTGGGAAGCGTCTCAGAAAAAGTTATGTGCTGTAGGAGGTGTTGCTTATTCACTAGGTAATGTGAGACCTTCCTGTTACACTAGTAAACCAGTGCCGCACAGCAGGCACTTTGCTCCTGGAGTCTAGAATGGGGCCTTTGCGTCTATACACAGCCCATTAAAGACAATGAAAAGCCTCCCACTCACTTCAACAGGCTTTGGCCAGAACTGGTTATACACAGGGTAACCCCACTGCCTTCACAGGGTCCTGGTCTCACAGCGGAGCGGGGGCATGTGAGCTTGTTGCAGAGCTGCTGCTCCGGGACGGGAATCTCCTGGCACCCCAGCCTCGAAAATCATCCAGGCTTCACTTTCTGCATGACTAGGTGCTGGCTGAGGGGGGCGTGGGAATTGGTGGCCTCTGCTGCAGGTGATGGGAATCACAGGTATTTAAAGCCATGGGCTAGAGGAGGGAAGTGCCTAACTGCAGAGTCTGCAGCTGCCTAGGGCCAGGGCTAAGGATTTAGAGTCCCTAGTGCTGCCGTTGCAAGGTTCAAGCAATGCCGTGACTGGTGACATGGGGGGGTGGGTACTGGAGACATGGCTAGAGAAGGTCTGAATGAGGAAGGAGATAAATCTGTGGGGAGTTTCCTTGATCACTATGAAAGTTCTCACTGTGGACACTGGTAAACCCACATGGGTGTACAGCTCAATAAGAAAACCCGGGGGCTGAGGGAGCTGTGTATGGCAATGCATATAGTCATGGAGAGGTGTGTGATCAAAATGAAAAATGTCTCTGAGGTTCAGTAGTGGGTATCCAATGGCACCGCCCCACCAGGCCCACACTCGGAACCCACAGTGACTACATAGGGGCCCACAAATATGTTTGGTACCAGGACCCACAGAAGGTTAATCTGGTCCTGACTGCCTGAGCACTATTTCAGCCCCACATTTTTGGGTGGACCTCCCACAGTGGGAGCTGCAGAGCCCTCTCCCGCAACACACACACACCCCATCCTACCTCCTGGTGGAGAAAGGACAAAAGAAGCAAGAGAAGAAGCGAAAGGAGGGAGGGAGGGATGGAGGAAAAGGTGAAACAAAAAGGACAAACCCTAATGTCCCCAGTGATTCTAAGGGACAAAATCCCAGGTGCGCAATAAAATTCTGCCTCCTTAAGCTCGTGTTTTCCATGCCTAGAATTCAACTCCCACCAGCTGGATCAGACTGAACAGGTTTCAAACCTCCAGGAGGCTCTTACCTTCTAAACAGGGACGGCTGTTTTCTAGTAAAATCACTAAAAGGGAAGGAGAAAACTCGAAAGAGGTTCCTCCTGGTGCTCACGTCCGTGAACCCGAATACTCTCTCAGTCCTCAGAGAGAGACCTGGAGAAGGAGACTTGCTGAAGCAAAGCCACAGGGGTCTCTGAGGTTTCCCTGGCCCCTCACCCCTGTCCTGCCTGGCTGATTTCAGCATCTCTCTGTGAGGTCACCACCTCCCCACCACCTTGGACCAATAGTCTGAGGTCCTGCAAAAGGCCTTTGTGATGTCACTGCCACACCCCCCCCTTGCTGTGCCAATGTCCTGCCCCTAGCCAGGCAATTTGGAGGTTTGAGCTACTTCCTGTGGATCACCCCACTCAAGGAGCTTTTCTGCAGAGCATCCTCAGATGTCTGAGCACACGAGTGCCATGGCAACGAACTGACACACGTGACACCAAAATGAGATCATTAATATACTAACCTAGAGGAGAAGGACACTGCAGCATTAGTAGGGGAGAACCCCCTACTGAACATGCATTACACCTGGCAGCGTCAGCAGAACATATCGGCTACACAACTAAAGAAAGGGATTTGCACGTGGCTGTAGACCAGTGGCTCCCAACACGGTGCCCACGAGCGCCATGGCGCCCGCCGGGGCATTTATGTGCACCCACCTACTGCCCAGCAGGGGAGAGAAGCTGTGGCCCTGCGCCTGACGGGGACAGAGAACTCAGGCTGCAGGCGCCGGTGCTCTCTGTCCCTGGCAGGCGCGGGGCTGCAGCTTTTCTCCGGCTTCTCTGGGGCTGCAGCCTGCGGGCGCCGGTGCTCTCTGTCCCTGGCAGGTGCGGAGCTGCAGCTTCTCTCCAGCTTCTCCGGGGCTGCAGCCTGCGGGCGCCGGTGCTCTCTGTCCCTGGCAGGCGCGGGGCTGCAGCTTCTCTCCAGCTTCTCTGGGGCTGCAGGCTGCGGGCGCCGGTGCTCTCTGTCCCTGGCAGGCGCGGGGCTGCAGCTTCTCTCCGGCTTCTCCGGGGCTGCAGGCGCCGGCGTTCTCTGTCCTTGGCAGGCACGGGGCTGTGGCTTCGAAGCTGGAGAGAAGCTGCAGCCCAGCCCCGGCCGGGAACAGAGAACTCTGGGGCTGCAGGCTTCAGTCTATGTTAAAGGAAGGATAATAAATATATTTGGACCAGCAGTTCAGCAATGTTTTACTTTTTTAAAAATAAAGAAGATGAAAACTGCTTATGATATTTATTTTGTAAAATATTTTGTAGATAAAAAAGAGCAAATTCACATGGGAAGGTGAAAGAGTAACTGCCGAATAATTTAGTTAATACCTTTTACATGTAAAATTACCGTTTTTATCTTATGGATTCATATATTATGTAATATTAAATGACTTTTTTTGTATATTTAATGTACAAACAGAAAATAAGCCTTGAAAAATGATTGGCGCCCGCCACACTCTTCTGAAAACATGAATGTGCTACTGGCCACAAAAAGGTTCAGAAGCACTGCTGTAGCCAGATCAATGAAAAGCTCCACTCACTGCACAGCTGCCAGCAGAAAAGCGAACGTGTTCAGATTCACAAGGAATGGGATGGAGAATAACACGGAATGTTTGTATATAAATCACGGGGGCAGCCTCGAATATTTTAAATCTATCCTTGAGAACTGGGGAAGAAATAGGTCTAAAAAGAAATATTTGATGATGAGAGAAAAGCACCCGGTTCTGAAGAGATTTTATACCATGTAAGTGACAGTAGTTGGACAGTGTGACGGGATTGTATATGGAACTTCCATAAACAGACAGTAATAATTCCCCCCCACACTCCCACCCTTCACATGGGCAGCAGGGAGCCCTTTGGGGAGGTGCTTTAAGAGGGTATGTGAGGGGAGTATGGAGCAGGAAAACTCCCTGGCAGTGGGGAGGAGGCAGCAGCAGGGTGGGGGGAGACTGGCAACTTGGGGGGGTGCTGGGCAGTGGGGGCACCAGCAGCAGGGTGGGGGGTGACTGGCAGCTGAGGGGCGCCGGGCAGGGGGGGCAGCAGCAGGGAGGGGGTGACTGGCAGCTGGGGGGGCGCTGGGCAGTGGGGGCAGCAGGAGGGCGGGCAGGTGACTGGCAGCTGGAGGGGCACTGGGCAGTGGGGGCACCAGCCAGCAGGGTGGGTGGGTGACTGGCAGCTGGGGGGGCGCTGGGCAGGGGGGGCAGCAGCAGCAGGGCGGGCGGGTGACTGGCAGCTGGGGGGGCGCTGGGCAGGGGGGGCAGCAGCAGGGTGGGCGGGTGACTGGCAGCTGGGGGGGCGCTGGGCAGTGGGGGCAGCAGCAGTAGCAGGGGGGGCGGGTGACTGGCAGCTGGGGGGGCGCTGGGCAGGGGGGGCAGCAGCAGGGGGCGGGCGCTGGCACAGCAGCAGGACCAGGCCGGTGGAACCTGGGGCCGGACAGTCTCCAGGGGGCACTTTCCCCTCCGGTCCCTTCCCGGTCTCGCTGCGGGCAGAGCCCGGCCCCGCTTCCCCCCCCCCAGGCCGCTACGTCTCGGGCCCCGCGAGCTGCTCCCGGGGTCTCGGGCTCTGGCGCGAGGGGGACGCGCCCCGGCCGCGGGCAGGGACCGGCACATGGGAGGGGGCGGGGCCGGGGGGGGGCTCCGGGCGGGGCCGCTGCTCCCCAGCCGGGGCGGGTCTGAGAGGCGCCGGCTGGGGGCGGGGTCTCTGCGAGGGGCGGGGATGAGATGGGGCCTCCCTTCCCTGGGCTGCGGAGAGCGGAAGCGCCCCCGGGGCAGGCTGGGAGATGTAGTTCTTGACACTCCCGGACGCGGAAGTGACGTCGGTAGAGGAGCCGATCCGGAGCCGGGCTGCGCTAGAGTGTTGGGCGCTGCTGCTCTGCCTGGCGCGCGCGGGGCCGTTGGAGCCTCTCCCGGGCCGGAGAAGGGTTGGTGCCGTTGGAGCTCTGGGCATGCGCAGATCGCGGCGGGAGAGCCCTTCATTAACCCCCCCGTGCCCGGCCCGGGCCCTGCCCCGCTGGAGCCGCCCTGGGGCCGCCCCGGGCTCCGCCCGCCCCGCTGCGGAGCTGCAGCCTCCAGGCCCCGGAGCGAGCCCCGGGGGCGGGGCCGGGCGGTGACTCTGCCCCAGTGCCCGGGGGGGGGGACCCGGCATCTCGCAGCGCCGGGATCTGCTCCCGGGGGGGGGGGCAGCGCCCACGGGGGGCTCGGAGCTGCTGCCCCCGCAGGAGCCCAGCGCCCCCCGGGCCCGGCCAGGCTCTGCCCTGGGGCCCCGCGGGGGGTGGTGGGGGGAGGGGCCCGGCCCCACTGGGGTCCCTGCGTGGGGCCGGGCTGGGGGGGAGGAGACCGGACATGGCCGGGGGGGGGCAGGTGACCCCCGAGGAGCGGGGAGAGAAAGGGGGGGGCTGAGATCCCCTCAGATTTACCGCTGCCCCCTCCCGTGGGGACCCCCCTCCTCTCCCGTCCTGCCCCCTTTCTCCCTAGAGAGCCACGAGCAGCCCCCAGGGTGACCCCCCTCCCCCAACCCCTGAGAAGTTCCCTGTCCCCCCCCCCCCGATTGTGCCCCATTTTCTCCCTTTCGCCAGTGGCCAGTTCAGGTCTCAGGTTTGGGGGTTTCCCCCATTTCCACCTGCAGGGATTTGTCCTTGTGCGGGTGGGAAATGGTTCCCCCGAGTGATTCCTGAGCAGGGCAGAGGGTGAATGGGCAGAGGCTGGGGGGGCCCTGAGACAGGGACACCTCTGGGCTGGGCTGGGGGGGCCACTCTCTGCTGGCAACGGGGCCTGGGAAGGGCCAGGAAGGGGAGGGAGGAGCAAGTGCCCCCCATGGAGCCGGCCCAGCCCCAGGTTTCCCCGTCCAGCTACTCCCCAGCACCTGCTGGCCCTGTGAGTGTGAGGCAAGAAGATTCCATCTCATTCTGTTGTTGATTGAATATCCCTGTATAATCCCCTCCAATTTCCCCTCCGTTCTCTTGAACTGTTAAATGCTGATGTAAAATCTTCCAGATGTTGGTGCTTCTGTCTCACATTAGCAAATATATTGTTTGTGCCCCATTTTCTCCTTAGTTCTGAAATACTGATATCAAATTCTCAAAAATCTTCCCACTTTTCTCTCCAGGTGTGTGACTGAGATCAGGACTCTTATCGTACTGAGCATGGCCCTGTTCTGCCAGGCGCTGCAGAGACCCCAGGTGAGATCAGACTCCACTGTTGTGCCAGGTAAAACTGAGGCCTAGACTGAGATCACGGCCCCCTTTATGCCAGGCGGTGCACGACTGTGACCTAAACTGCTGCATCCATTGTGCTGGGCACTTTAGAGACCTTGACTGAGATCTGTGTCCCCGTTGAGTCTGGCCCTGCACTGACCGTGACCCAGATCACACCCCCCACTGTACTGGGCACCGCACAGACCCTGACAGAGATCCTGCCCCCACATTTTACCAGTTGCTGCAGGGGCCCTAAACAAAATTAGGGATCCTGTAATGCTGGGAGTTGCAGAGTCCCCGACTGAGGTCAGGCCCCTGTTATGCAGGGCTCTGCACAGACACCGAGATCAGGGTCCCCATTGTGACAGGTGCTGAACAGACACCAAGGGTATCTTTACCCTGCCATTAAAACCCCCAGCTGGCCCATGCCAGGTGACTCAGGCTCACGGGCTCAGGCGAAGGGGCTGTTTAATTGCAATGTAGATGTCTGGCCTCGGGCTGGGGCCAGGCTGTAGGATCCTGTGAGGTGGGAGGGTGCCAGACCTTGAGCTGCAGCCCCAGCCGGAACATGGACACCACAATTAAACAGCCCCACAGCCTGAGCCGTGTGAGCCCAAGTCAGCGGGCACGGGCCAGCCGCCGGTGTCTGACTGCAGTGTCGACATGCCCACAGGGACAGGCCTTGCCACAAAAAGCTGAAAGGCTAAATAGGCCAATGGTGGGAGGCGACTCTCCATTTTACAGATGGGGAAACTGAAGCTCAGAGAGCTGAAGTAATTTGCTCAAGTTTGCATGGAGAATTTGGGGCAGAACCTAGATTGTTTGAGTTCTTGCCTCTCCCCTTAAACCCAAGCCCAGCGTGTGTGTGTGCAGCGTTGTTTGGCCTGTGTTTGCCTTGCATTAGCTTCCAAGGGAGACTGTGGAATTTCCTTCACTGGAGGTTTTTAAGACCAGGTTAGAGATGCACCAGTCTGGGAATGTCTAGGGATACTTGGTCCTGCCTCAGCACAGGGGGCTGGAGTAGACGCCCTCTCAAGATCCCTTCCAGGCCTAATTGAAAGAATCCTCTTTTGTGCTGTGCCCTGTTCTATGCTGAGCTGTTTTGTCTGTTGCCTTTTGGGACTATGATGCACCATGCTGTGTTGCATAGTTTTATATGCGTTATTTTGCCTCAGTTGGTTTGGTGTCTGTGTTATGTTGGTTTGAGTTGAGCTCTTTTGCATTGTGTACTTTTGTTCTAAGGTGTGTTAGTTTGCATTGTGTTGCTTTCTTCTCCTTAGTATTGTGTCATTTTATGCTGTGCAGTGTAGTTTTTTGTTTTGTTTTTTGAATTGCCTGACACCATGTTTTCATTTGGTTTCATCATGTTGTTTTATACGTATCTATATTGCATAACATCATAGCAATGTAGAGCTGGACAGGACCTCAAGATGTTGTCATGTCCAGCTCGTCCTGCCTCGGCAGAAGGAGCTGGACATGACAAGTGTATGTAGATTGTCTCTGACAGAGCTTTGTCCTACCTGTCCTTAAAATCTTCCAGGGACAGAGACTCCCCAGCCCCCTTGTAAGACTATTCCCGAGCTGAACTGCCTCAGCTCTGGGGACACCCACACAGACTGTAGTGGTGAGCAGCTCTGGAGAGAGAGGAGACCCCAGTGAGTGACAGCTGGGTAAAGAGACTGAAGTTGGGAGGAGAAACATTGACGTGTCCAAGGTCACCCAGGCTGTCCGTGATGGAGCTAGAACTAGATCCCAGTTCTAGTGCCACCGTACTGCTGTTTTGGGCACTGAAGATCTCTGCCACCCTGGTGTTTTAGGCACTGGTGCAAACCCTTAGTACAGACAGAATTTACACTAGTGCACTCTGATTGGCTCTGGTGCACTATGTCCCTATTTGAAGGCTTGCAGGGGATAGGGGAGGGGGGCAGTGACCTCGCAGAGGCCTGGGGCTGGCTGAACAGTGCAGCTGGTAAGGGAGGGGCAGCAGTGAGTGCTGGAGGTATGAGCCAGGAGCACAGCCCCACAGGGCTGGACACTGACTTCTCCTGACCCATGACCCATACACCCAGCTGTGTGCAGGGACCACAGCTGAGCTGCCTGCCAAGACAGCCTGTGCATCCATGGGCAAACCACCTCTTTCTGCAGCCTAATACAATGGGGTCTGGGGACCTTCCCAAGCTGCGGGTGATGTGGCTCTGGCGTTAACGGGATCTGTTCCTGGCTCTGTCCCTGACCTGCTTGGTGACCTTGGGGAAGTCACAGCCCCTCTCTGTTTTCCTCCTCCCCATTGTTTACTTGGATTGTGATCTCTTTGGGGCAAGGACTGTCCCTCTCTGTCTGTGCAGTGCCCAGCACAATGGGGCTGCTGATCTCAGTCAGGTTCTCTACCATGTGCTGCACAATGGGGCCCTGATCTCCATCAGTGTCTGTGCAACACAAAGCACAGCTTATAGACTCTCAGACTTTAAGGGCAGAAGGTAGAGGTGTATGTCAGATGAGGTCTCATCGGTGCCTTGTATAACAGTACTGACCCTTTCATGTATAGCTCAGTGGTTTTAGCACTGGCCTGCTAAACCCAGGGTTGTGAGTTCAATCTTTGAGGGGGCCATTTAGGGATCTGGGGCAAAAATCTGTCAGGGGATTGGTCCTGCTTTGAGCAGGGGGTTGGACTAGATGATCTACTGAGGTCCCTTCCAACCCTAATAATCTATGATTCTATGTGTCTGCTGGAAATCCCTCACCTGATGTATCCTAGGACTGCATTAACCTATTTCACGGCTGCATCACATTGGCAGCTCATAATTATCCTGTGATCAGCCAGTCTCCTCCTCTGTCACTTCCAATTGACAAATCCCCACCTTATTGCAAAATTTTGCACTTGGGGACTAACAAGTCGAATTTGTGCACTATTGATTTTCATCCCATTTCAATTACTCCAGCTTTCAAGGACATGCAGCTTTTCTTGTATGATTTTCCTGTCCTCCTCCATATTGGCAATCCCTCCCGGCTCTGTGTCCCACTCCCACTTCTTGTGCCAAGATCACTAATAAAAGTGTTGAGTAAGACTGGTCCCAAGACTGATCCGAGGAACTGCACTAGTAACTCCCTCCAGCCTGACAACTCACCCTTCAATATGACCCCCTTGTAGACTCCCCTTTAACCAATTCTTTATTGATTAATTGTAGACTCCCCTTTAACCAATTCTTTAATGCTGGGTAGAGCCCCCAATGCCTTTCGGTTCTCATATTAATCCCCATTGTCTCCAATTTAACAAATAGTTTCCCATGTGGAACTGTATCAAAAGCCTCACTGACGTCCAGATCAGGTTTCTGTGGCACAATCTACCTTTTGTAACACCATGTTTTATTTATTTATAGTGCTGAAGGCTGGGAGGAAGTGTTAGCAGTAGGCTGAGAAAGGCCATGTGGAGATGGGGGAGGGGATGGCAGACAGTGGGGAGGCAGGAGGATGTGGCATTGGAGGTGTATCTGGGATTGTGTTTTGTAGGAGTCCATGTCTCTGCTCCCTGTGGCCGTGGCTCGTTCCGTACCAAAGCAGCATGTCAGCAGAGCAGACGCACATACCGTAGCTCTGCCTGGAACACGCAGAGTTCACTGCCAGACGGGCTGGGCGATTTTTCAGGGACCCAGCTTGATATGCCTGGCTGGGGTGGGTTCAGTTGGACACAGGTCTGGGGCTCTGATAGTTTGCGATGTTCCTTTTTGCATAGTCAGTTCTTTCCATTTATTGTTTTACCCCCGCCTATGCCCGAGGCCGCTCTCTTCGTAACTTGCTTCGGTTATTTCACTTCCAGTTTTTAAATGGGATCTAAGAATTGCAAAGCTGAATGAAAGATAAACAAACAGAACCATTTGAATGTCGGCCCAGAGCTGGTAGAATGGTACCTAGTGCGGTCGGCTGTAATGACCGGGTTTCCTACAGTGTTTTCTGGTGGGGCGGATAAAGCAACGTCAAAGAGCCAAATGTGCGTTTGAGGGTGAAAGGGCTCGTCAGGTGTTTGCTCTCTAAGGAGCATGTCACCGGCCAGGGCCTGCAGTCTGTCAGGAGAGGTGCGTTGGGGTGTATTTAGGTATCTGAAAATAAAAGGTGAAGACGGCTGGTTCACAATATTCAATGAAATCTTGCAAGCAATTATACAAATGGATCCTACTGCTGTTAAAACAACATGGTATTAATATTGATTCAAAACTGACATTAAAATTAGGAGAGAAACGCATGAGAAATGAACTGACACCTACTTACCATTTCTTAATGCCTAAAATTTTGACACTCCCTCACAGCATCTTTTTTTCAAAGTGATGCACAGCACACAGTCAAGTTAATGAATGAAAGCACACCCATTATTGACTGCTTTGTGCTGCATGAGCATCTGATTAAGCACCTAATTACTGTAGCACTGTAAGTGGAAATGCATCAACCCAGCTTAGCTCCAAGGTGTTTAGATGTGAATGAAAAGTTTCTAAATTAAATACATGGCAGAATGGTTAATAGGGAAAATACACTGAAGTGCCTCTACCCCGTCCTGTTGACTTGTTCTCCCAACTCCCCCATGAGTTCTGGCCTCTTGGTCAACTCAGCTCCCAGTCCCACATCAGCTGTGCCGTGTCCCAACCTAACCCATTTCTACTGCAATTCTTCACCCTCCTCATCCAGGCAGGGGGTTGGCGCTGCAACCCTTAAGGTACCTGCGTTAATCACTGTGTCTCATACTGGGGCTATTTAGATTTCAGGGAACGATTTCTCAGAATTACTGACTCTGGGAGGTGGGAGAGAGGAGAGGCTGAGAGAGCGTGTGCTCTTACGGCCACTGTAGCAGTCTAGGGAACCTTGGAAGATTTTGTTATGGCTTAGCTCAGGCAATTCCGCTTTCTCAGCCTCCGGTTATTGTAGGACACAGCATGCTAGCTTTGACCTGCTGTAGCCGGCTGGGACTGCTGTGTGGTAAGTCCCTGGCTGTTGGCCAGGGAGGCAGCCCCGGAGGGCGGAGAGTGTCTATTGCATTATGTATGAGCTGATATGCTGCTGTTTGTATAAAATGAGCATGCTTTGTGTTTTTTTTAGGACTTCACCCCAGGCCGAGCTATAGGGCGCTGGGTCCACGTCTTAGTGACAGCAACGCTTGGGGTCCCCGTTGCAGATGTGTCACTTTACCTTCATTAAAGCCAATTACTCTCAGTGTGGAGTCGGTCTCGTTCTTGCAGAGTACCTCGGACCCTTATGGGCAATAACAGCCACGTTCAACTCTGGTAGCCTCCATGTTACCTCATCCTCCACCCTCCCCCATGTCTCTGCTCATGTCAGTTTCACCTGATCATAATGCCACTGGCTTCAGCAGAGCTCCTAGACAGGAGCTACATCATGAGGTGGTTACGATACTGAGAGTAAAATACATCACAAGGAGGGTGTAATTATCCTGAAGTGAAAGACTTCAAGTACTTCATTACTTAAAATTACGCTTGAAAGGATTGGATTTTTATTAATAAATTGCAGTAAATGTTAATTTCACTGTACACACACACAGATGAAAAAATATTGATATAGGTAATATACAGAAATGCTTCTGGAGAAAGTGGAGTTTGATTTAAGGATATTTACACTGTATATTTTGGGTGTGACATTGACAATTTCTCTTTGAACAGTTCTATGTTTTGGCTTTTGGACTCTCAACAGTTACTGTTATTAAATAATTGTTGTCTGACGACCCCCATAACTTCCACAGCTCTGAACATTGAAATTGTAAACATTGAAAAAAGGGCTTAAAAATAAATCTCTATCTCTTGAAATTAAAAGAAAGAAATAGACACAATGAATTTTGTCAAACCCACTTAACAGCAATTGCAATATGCTAGGGGATGGAAATTCACAACTAAGGCACCAACCTTAATTCTGCCCTGTAGGGAGACCAGGCAATTGCCGTAGGACTACGAATTAGGCATTTTAGTGTATATCGTTCCAGATTACAAATCGGTATGATCTAAAGACACATGAGATCTTTTCCTCAGGATATCACCATCACTGGGGCCTTGTCTACACTACAAGACTATTTCGAATCAACTTAGTTCGAATTTGTTGGTTCGACCTTATGAAGTCGAATTTGTGTATCCATACTAAATACACTAATTCGAATTTCTGAGTCCACATTCACGGGGCCAGCGTCGACTTTGGAAGCGGTGCACTGTGGGAAGCTATCCCACAGTTCCCGCAGTCCCCGCTGCCCATTGGAATGCTGGGTAGAGCCCCCAATGCCTGCTGGGGGGAGAAATGTGTCGAGGGTGGTTTTGGGTAAGTGTCGTCATTGAACCGTCAATCACAACCTCCCTCCCTCCCTCCTTGAAAGTGCCTGCGGGCAATCTGTTCGTGCACTTTTCTGGTCAGTGACAGCGCGGACGCCACAGCACTGCAAGCATGGAGCCCGCTGCGATCATCGCCGTTTTCTCCTCCTCGCACTTTATCGTCCACCTCTTCCACAGTCAGCTGTTGAGAAATTGGGCTACTTTTCAATGGTGCTGCAAGCACTGGGGGACCATAGGGGACGTTTTGCAAACATCAACGTCGGGTGGCCGGGCAAGGTTCATGATGCGTGTGTTTTCAGGAACTGTGGGCTGCTCAGACGCCTGCAGGAAGGTAGTTTCTTCCCGGACCACGAAATAACTGTTGTGGATGAGCAGATTCCTAAAGTCATCCTCGGGGACCCAGCCTGCCCGCTAATGCACTTGCTCATGAAGCCCTATACAGGCGCCTGGGACAGCGACAAGGAACTCTTCAAATACCAGCGAGCAGCGTGACCTGTGACTGTTCAGTTTCTTTACAGAGAAGCTGAACCTGCCCCTGTTTCTTTACCCACTGACTGTTGACTCTCCTCTTCGGTTACATACCCCGTTCACCCCGTTACCCCCACTTCCAGCACACGTGTAAAAATAAAATACATGTCCCATTATTACTTAACAAAGGTTTCTTTATTCATGACTTTTCGTGAAAGGGTTGAAACTGGGACGCAGACTGTGCTGGGTAGGGTGTGCGGTGATGTAAAGACCGCCTCTAAACTCAAGGAATGACAGGCTCCTGCTCCTAGAGCGGTCCGCAGTGCCGGAATGCTTCTTTCAACGGAGCCTGCCATCCCTCTTTATGGAATTCTGTGTGCGGGCGGATATGTGACCTTGTGGTGGAGGAGGACGGATACAGATTCCTCAGCTGCGTGACTCAGCGGTCCAGGACAAGGACCGCTGTATAAGATCTGTAACCGCCCTCCCCCGCTGCAAAGTCACATCTCCCCCGCCCACACAGATCCTGGAAACCACCTCCCATAACGAACAGGGTGCCTACTGACTGCACCGTGTGTGTGACCCGCTACTGATCCTGCCCCCATGTCTGTACCCTGGGAAAGGTGACTGTCCTATGCAATTAACCACCCCCTTCCCCACGCCCCCCATTCAAACACAGTCTTCTTTGAAAAAACATAACGGAAACAGTAATTAACAGCAAAGCATTTTTATTAATTAAGTAGACAGGGGATGGGACTGGGATTGGGACTACTGTGAGTCTGGAAGTGAAGGACTTCGGCAAATGTAGGGTATGAGAGCTTTTGGGTACTTGAGCACTGTGCTGTGGTGCAGTGACAGTATTCACGTCCCCGGCCGCCCCTCCTCCTGATTATTTTCGGTGAAGGGGGTATGGGACTTTGTGGCAGGGGAGTGCGGTTGCAGATACACTGCAGGGTGTCTCTGTCCTCCTGCGGTCCTGCAGAACATCCACAAGGCGCCTGAGCGTGTCCGTTTGCTCCCTCACTAGTCCAAGCAGCGTTTCAGTCGCCTGTTTGTCTTCCTCATGCCACCTCTCCTCCCGTTCGCTGTGTGAGCGCTGGCACAGAGAGACGGTCTCCCTCCACTGGCTCTGCTGGTCCGCCTCTGCTAGGTAGCAGCCCATACGTTCCTCGAACATCTTGTCCCTTGTCTTTTTCTTTCGCCGCCTAATCTTTGCCAGCCTCTGCGAGGGGGATGCTGTGGCAGGTCTGGAGACAGTGGAAGCTGTGAGATGGGAAACAGGGAGTGAATTCCTTGCAAAGATACATTTTTGCGAACAATTAACTGAGTCTAGGCTGTCTCTGTGAATTCTGGGTTGAGACCCCTGTGCCTGCTGGGGCACAAATCATTTTCGCGGTGGATTCTGGGTAAATGTCGCCAGTCATTCCTTCCTCCGGGAAAGCAACGGCAGACAATCATTTCAAGCCCGTTTTCCCAGAATTGCCCTGTCATACGCCATAGCGTGGCAACCATGGACACTGTTTTGCCTTTTGTGTATGTCACCGTATGTGTACTAGATGCCGCTGACAGAGGCGGGCCAGCAGCGCTACACAGCAGCATGCTTTTGCTTTTGCATGACAGCAGAGATGGTTACCAGCCATATTGTACCATCTACCATACCATAAATTGGTAATAAGATGGGCATGGTTACCTGTCCTTTTGCACTGCCCCATTTGGTGCTGTCATAAGTGCCCCTGGCCGAGCAGCCAAGGGCGCAAAAGCAAAAATTGGGAATGACTCCCTGAGTCAATCCCTCCTTTTTGGTATCTAAAAATAGAATCAGTCCTGCCTAGATTATGGGCAAGTGTACTAGAGAACCACTGTATCATAGAACCAGAGAGCACAGCTGCTCTGTGTCCGATCCTGCATAAATTATGAGCTGTATGCTATTCACAGGGGGTGCTCCTGCAACAACACCACCTGTTCATTCCGTTCTTACCCCAGCCTTCCTGGGCTACCATACCATTGTCCCAACACTTGTGTGATGAAGTAATAAAGAATGCAGGAATAAGACACAGTGACTTGTTTGTGAGAAATGAGTGGAAGGAAGCCTCCAGCTGCAATGATAGTCCAGGCAGGACATTAAGGAGTGTGGATGAAGGAGCCCATCATCCCTCTGCTAGTCCAGGGGCAATTGAATCTTTTATTTGCAATGAAGGGTGGGGGCTGATGGAGCTCAGCCCCCTGTTGCAATGATGAGGACGGTTACCAGCCATATTGCACCATCTGCCATCAAAAATTAGGGACAGGCGCCCTTGATCAACCTTACTGATGCTAGTCGGCATGGTTACCAGCCCTTTTGCACTGCCCCATGTGCCAATAGGCTGATGATGAGGACGGATACCCATCTTTTTGTACCATCAGCCATCCATAGCGTGGGGGGAGCAAGGATGTTGGTGTTGAGTGCTGCACCATCGCATCTATCTGCAGCATTCAGTAAAGATAGGGTGACATGTAAAAGAGTCAACAGAGGATTGTTTTCACTTCTGGTGGTGGGTGGGGTGTGTGCGCAAATTGCCGAACTATGCCCTGACCCACCGCAGACACTGTGTTTGACCCTAGAAGCATTTGGAGCTCATCCAAGAATGCAAATGATTTTCGGAGACAGCAGGAACTGTGGGATACCTTGCGTCCTCATTCCCCCCTCCCTCCATGAGCGTCCATTTGATTCTTTGGCTTTCCGTTACGCTCGTCACGCAGCTGCGTGCTGAGTCTGTGCTATGCCGTCTGTCCGTGGATTTATTAAAAATAGTTTGGACCAGGCGCACCATAACAGTAATTCCACTACTTAGATGCATGAGTCTCCTAGCGAGATCACCGTGAGGACGGGCACTGAAGGAGATAGAGAGCGCATGCTGCGTGAAATCTATCACGAACCACGGACCTATGCAGCCGTGCTCGGGGAGGCAATGCTCCCTGAATACCGCATGAAAGCCTCGCGCGGAAAAGGGTGCTATCACGGAGCACCCAATAAGGCAGCTCTCCCCAGGAACCTCCTGCTGATGCTTATCGATTAATGGAAGGAGAGCTTCGTGGAGATCTCCCAGGAGGATTTCTGTTCTATCACCATATATAGAGAGACCTCCTTCTCACACACTTCAGATTCCTGTTATATTAAGAATAAAAGTTAACATGGTTAAAGCACTTACCGACTGCTCCTTCCCCTGATTCAGGATCCGGGTTCATGGCCGGGGAGGGTTGGTAGGGGATCTCTGTGACGGTGATGAATAGATCCTGGCTGTCGGGGAAACCAGTGTTGTAAGCGCTCTCGCCTGCCTCGTCCTCCACAAACACTTCCTCATCTTCCCCGTCCGTGAACATCGTCGAGGAACTGTCCGTCGACACTGTCCCATCATCAGAGTCCACGGTCACTGGTGGGGCAGTGGTGGCAGGCTCTGTAGCGTCCGTTTGCCGCTTTGATTTTTTGGTAGCCTTGTCTGGGGTCCTTGATTTTCACGCGGCGCTGCGTTGCATCCTGCCTGTATCCTCTGTCTCTCATGGCTTTGGAGACCTTCTCGTAGGTCTTCGCATTCCGTGTTTTGGAGCGCAGCTCCGAAAGCACAAACTCCTCGCCCCACACACCGATCAGATCGAAGAGTTCCCAGTCAGTCTATGCTGGGTCCCTCTTTCTATTCACAGATAACATGAACTCCTCTGCTGGAGAGCTATGCATCGTTGCAGGTGCTGCGGAGCTCGCCCCGATGTCCAGCCAGGACGTCAGATTCAAAGTGCCCAGACAGGAAAATGAATTCAAATTTTCCCGGGTCGTTTCCTGTGTGGCTGCTCAGAGCATCGAAGCTCGGACTGCTGCCCAGAGCGTCAACAGAGTGGTGCACTGTGGGATAGCTCCCGGAGCTGCTAAGTTCGATTTGCATCCACACCTAGCCTAATTCGAGCTAGCCATGTCGAATTTAGCGTTACTCCACCTGTCGGGGTGGAGTACCAAATTCGAACTAAAGAGCCCTCTAGTTCGAATTAAATGGCTTCCTGGTGTGGACGGTTGAGCGGTTAGTTCGAATTAACGCTGCTAAATTCGAATTAAAGTCCTAGTGTAGACCAGGCCTGGGTTGTTTCTCTTAGTGGTAATTCCCAGAAGTGAACAGATTAGTAACATTATCAGTTATGAAGTGGCCATTTCAGATTCCTGGGGAGTGTTGTATTTTGCACTAGGGGCCAGGTACTTGGAGAGACGGAACCTTGGTTTCATTTTAACTTCTCCATGCTGAGCAGCTCCTGGAATTTGGTTCAAAGTATTTACATGTTTCCCTGCCCTGTTCTTAAAAGTGCTGCTTTAGAAAGTGGGGAAGGGCTGGAACTGACTGCAGGATCCGTTGCTGAGTCCCTTAGATATTTATAGCTCATCAGAAGGAGGACGGGGTTTGGTGGGTGTCTGGGGATTTAATAATAAACACACAAATATCATTGTTCTTAGTGAATTTTCATCTTCTAATTCCCATAACCCACTAATTATCCCTGGCTGCCCCCGGCAGTCTGGGGAGAGAGAACTAGTCAACTCCTGTGGCCAGTGTGGAACCGAAGGCACAAGCATCTTTCAGTGGCTGACTCAAATTCACCCAGAGTCAGTGATGAGCTGCAGCCGGTTCGCACTGGTTCGCGGGAACCGGTTGTTAAATTTAGACGCTCTGGTAGAACCGGTTGTCCCGCCTGGGACAACTTGTTCTAAAAGGGCATTTAAATTTAACAACCGCTCCCTGCTGTGGCCCCAGCTCACCTCAGCTCTGCCTCCACCTGCTGCCATGAATGCTCCGCCCTGCTTCTCCTCCCCCCCCCGCTTCCCGCGAATCAGCTGTTCGCGTGGGAAGCCTGGGGGGGCTGAGAAGCAAGCAGGCTTCCCGCTCAGGAACAGGAAGATGGAGCTGAGGTAGGGGTAGAGGGAACGAGGAGGGCCATGCGCCCCGGCCGGTCTCCAGCTGTGTCCCTCCCCGGCCCCGGCCCTGCCCGGCTCTGGCCGCGTCCCTCCCCGGCCCCGCGTCCCTCCCCGGCCCCGAGTCCCTCCCCAGCTGCCCAGCTCCGCCTCCGGTCCTCCCCGGCTGCCCGGCTCCAGCCGCGGCCCTCCCCAGCCCCGCCGCAGCCCAGCTCCGGGCCCGGCGGCGGCCGCGACCTCACCTACCCAGATGCCAGGGTCCGGGCGCGGCGGCGGCCCCGGCTGCCCGGCTCCAGCTCCGGCTGCGTGGCTCTGGCGGCGGCCCTCCCCGCCTCAGGCCGGCCAGCCGCCTGGCTCCAGCCACCCGGCTCCCACCATATCCTCCGGCTCCGGCCGCGCGACTCCTGCCCCGGCCCCACATCCCCAGGCTCCCGGCTCCAGCCATGGCCAGACTAGCACCGCCAGCCACGTCCAGGCAGCGCGGTAAGGGGGCAGGGAGGGGGTGTTGGAGAGAGGGCAGGGGAGTGGATAGGGGTGGGGAGGAGTGGATAGGAGTTGTGGGGGTCAGAGGGAAGGGAAGAGGGGGATTGAATAGGGGCAAGGGTCCCGGGAGGGCAGTCAGAAAGGATCAGGGGTTGGATGGGGGCGGTGGGAGGCAGTCAGGGGCAAGGGTTCCAGGGGCTGTCAGGGTACAGGGAAGGGGGGTGGATGGGGCAGGGCTTCCTGGGGGGGGGCATGATCCCTCCTGGGGTGAGGAGGGAACCGGTTGTTATGATTTTGGCAGCTCATCACTGCACAGAGTGAATTTCACTTCACTGGATAAAGCCCTAGTTGCTAAGCTCTGCAGAAGGGTGGGGAGGTGAATTCCATCCCCCATTCTTGGGCATAGACCCCCCTCCAATTCTCACCCTGACCTCAGACACGACCCCACCTTCCCCTGCAGTGATGGACCCACTTGATGCTGCCAGAGCCATCTGCCATGGGAGCTAGAGAGGACAGAGGCCCAGCTCCAGAACGGCTCCCCCTGCCCACAGCCCCCAAGCTGTGCTAGAGTTGCCCTGACTTTCCAATCTGCAGATCAGTCCGGGTGTACCCAGCCCGTGCACCCACCACACACAATCTTTGTCACAACAAACATCCCAGGATTGGGAAAGACCATCTGGGGCTGGCTGCAGTCTCCCGTTGCTGCTGTGAGGGGAATGGGGTGGTCCCTCACAGAGGATACAAACATACCCAGGGGCAGAAGGGAAATGTAGTTTCTTCCAGGGGTTTGAAATGTTTGGTTTAGAGTCCTGAGCTCTGTCTTCCTGTTTGTCTCCTCCTGCCACTTTCAGATCTCTTGGAGAGACAAGGTGGGGGAGGTAATTGTTTTAGAACCAATTAAAAATACCTCTTTGCTATCCTGGGCCCAACATGGGTACAACAACTTTCCCCTCTGTACCCCCTCCCCATCTCACCTCCCCCTCAGCTGAGACTGTCCTATGTGATAGGGAAATAAGGGTTCAGTCCTGTCGCTGGATTGGGTCTTGCCAGCACTAACGGGCGTGAAAGCCTGTGTGCATTAATGACAGCAGCAGCTCTGGGACTCGACACATAGGGAGAAGAGATGGGAGTGAGCAGGTTGTGTTTGTGCCAGGTGTGAGTTACTCATGTGGGAATTCTGCACGCTGCGTACGCACAGAATTCACGTCCAGCGCAGAATTTCTTTTTTTGGCTTGAAGAAGATACGTTCTGCCTGAGAAGTGCTACAGTTCTGCCTTTCACCCACCAGAGGCCCCTGTGGCACCAGAACAGGCAGCAGCCAGCTGGGTTCATCTTGGTGGGAATTTGTTGCCCCGAGCTATACCCCAAATGGGAGGAGAGTTAGTGGGTGCAACTGGGGAGAGTCCTGAGACACGGCTGCCTCTGGGGGTGGGGACAGGGTGGTCATTCTCGCCTCGCAAGAGGGTGTGGAAAGGGCACAGGAGGAGCAAGTGTCCCCTATGGAGACTGCCCAGCCCCAGGTTATCCAGTCCCAGACGCTTCTTCCCCCACCATGCCCCAAACCTCTTCACCCCTCCAGCCATCAGTTGCCAGGCTTCCCTCGCTGCTCGCCCTTCCTGACTGCAGAGACCCTCTGAGCCAGTCGTGTGTCAGGGCTCAGCCCTCTGGCTGCGTCCTCAGGGCACTTTCTTCCTCTCTCGGGGCACCGTGCCACAGGGGCCCCACAAATCTACATTGCTCAGGCTTTGGCTTCAGCCCCGGGTGGGGGCTCAGGCCCTGGACTTCAGCCCCATGCGCTGGGACTGGAGCTTTCTGCCCTGGGCCTCAGTGAGTCTAATGCTGCCCTTGCTTGGCCCCTGCCCTGAAACCTGCTAGTGGCCCCCAGGGGGACCAGGACCCCTAGTTGAGAACCACTGTCTTACCCCACGAATCACAGCAATGTTCAGGTTACTGCCAGTCATAGAATCATAGAATATCAGGGCTGGAAGGAACCTCAGGAGGTATCTAGTCCAACCCCCTACTCAAAGCAGGACCAATCCCCAACTAAATCATCCCAGCCAGGGCTTTGTCAAGCCTGACCTCATGCCAAAGGACCAGTCACTTACTGAGGTCAATTGAATCTTAGATCTCACAACAAAGACAATACTTGTAGGCAGTCCTGTCATAACCTGTATTAAGATTTATTTAAAAGGAAAGGAGAGTTGTTTACGAAGTTAAAGCAGGTAATCCGATAGATGCAGACGAGTTACAGTCTTAAATTTCAAAAGGTAAAAGAAGCTTCTATAATAAGCAAGCTCTGCATCTTTTTTAGGACTAACCCAGGCTAATCAGCTGGGGATCTCGTACTTATGCCTAGAAACTTTGTCCCCCCAGAGTCCAAGCAGCTACAGATCATCAGTTCCTTCTATATGGGGTTTTTCATCCCCTTCCTGCCATGTGCTCTGAGCTGCAAACTCAGCTAATGGGAAGTCAAGAGCACAACAACAGTCTTTTGTTGTCTTTAACATCCCATAATAGTCTATCTGGTGTTGATGAACCTTTCCTGCCAGGCAGGGTGTAATGATTCGGCTGTCAATCAACACTCCACCTAGGTAAAGTCTCTCTCCTCTGGTGATTTACAGAGCCACAGAGGCTCCCAATGCAACTAGTCAGATATTAACCCAGGCAGCAACTCACAAGCATTCAATAAAGTGTAAACGCAGCCTTATAATCTGTTGCGTCGCAGTGCCTCTCAGGTGGGCACGGACAGAACCCAGCTATCAATGTGATTGGTAGCAAAGTCATTTATTTCTCTCCAGCATGCTCTTATATACAATTATATTGCAGGCAATCAAGCAATTGCTAATTGGTTAAATAAAATACACACAGGCACAGCTGTAACTTCATAGGGTAATTATCATCCTGTACAACTTTCTGATTTATTATCCTGTTTACTGCCTACTTGGCAGATGAGAACCAGCCCAAGGCCACTTAGCTTCTAACATACCCAAACATACCCATCTGCCAAATTCACAATAGATACCACAATAATCCTAATACCTAATATTAACACAGGTGAGTCAAACTGATTCCACTGTGTGTTTGTCCCTGTTCAATGAAGACGGGGGCTTTTGCAAGAGCTAACACCTCATCTGCCAGTGTCACAGGCAGGCTGGACAAGGATGGTGTCTCTAGCCTCTGTTTGCCAGAAGCTGGGAATGGGTGACGGGGGGGATCACTTGATGATTCCGTGTTCTGGTCATTCCCTCTGAAGCACCTGGCATTGGCCACTGAGCTAGATGGACCATTGCTCTGATGCAGTGGGCAGCTCTTATGTTCTCATGTTCACAGTCTGTATGAGGAGTATCTACTCACTTGGACTCCCTGGGGAGCCACAGAAAGGAACAAGATGTGCTGAGGCAAGAAGGCCCAGTCTCAGAGCCCCCGGGGTCACGCTTCCCAAAGGCTAAAACTAGGCCCAGCCCATGAAGGGGGCACTGCCAGGAGAGACTGGATAAAGGCTGGAGCATCAAACAGCTTTGTAAACCTGAGAGAGCTGCCTTGGGGACAGTGACAGGGAGAATCCCCAGAGTGACTCCTTTGATTCTGCTCGTCTCTGGCCTTTGGTTCTTAGAATTATAGAACTGGAAGAGGCCTCGAGAGGTCATCTAGGCCAGTCCCCTACACTCAAGGCAGGACTCAGTATTATCTAGACAATCCCTGACAGGTGTTTGTCCAGCCTGCTCTTAAATATCCCCAGTGATGGAGATTCCACAACCTCCCTACGCTATTTGTTCTGGAGTTTAACCACTCTGACAGTTAGGAAGTTTTTTCCTAATCTCCATCCTAAATTGCCCTTGCTGCAATTTAAGGCCATTACTTCTTGTCCTATCCTCAGAGGTTAAGAACAATTTTTTCTTCCACATCCCTGTAACAACCTTTTATGTACTTGAAAACTATTATCATGTCCTCTCTACTCCAGACTAAACAAACCCAATTTTTCCAATCTTCCCTCATAGGTCATGTTTTCTAGACCTTTAATCATTTTTGTTGCTCTTCTCTGGACTTTCTCCAGTTTGTCCACATCTTTCCTCATATGTGGCTCCCACAAATGGACACAGTACTCCAGTTGTGGCCTAATCCGCACAGAGTGGAGTGGAAGAATTACTACTTGTGTCTTGCTTACAGTACTCCCTCAAATACATCCCAGAATGATGTTTGCCCTTTTGCACTGTTGACTTATACTTGTGATCCACTCTGGCCCCCAGCTCCCTTTCCGCAGTGCTCCTTCCTGGGCAGGAATTTCCCAATTTGTACGTGTGCACCTGATTGTTCCTTCCTAAATGAAGCACTTTGCATTTGTCCTAATTGAATTTCATCCTATTTACTTCAGGCCTTTTCTCCAGATCATTTTGAATTTTAATCATAGAAGATCAGGGTTGGAAGGGAACACAGGAGGTATCTAGTCCAACCCCCTGTTCAAAGCAGGACCAATCCCCAGACAGATTTTTGCCCCAAATCCCTAAATGGCCCCCTCAAGGATTGAACTCTCAGCCTTGGGTTTAGCAGGCCGATGCTCAAACCACAGAGCTCTCCTTCCCTGGCCTATCCTCTAAAACACTTGCAACCCCTCCCAGCTTAGTATTGTCTGCAAACTTGGTAAGTGTAACAGAGGATGTTACTGGGAGGGTTTCACCGTGTCTCAGAGGGTCACACCCTGGTGGGAGGAGCCTAGGCCTGTACTGGGATAAGGTCACTCTGTGCTTCACAGTGTGGCAGAACCTAGAGTGTCCATTAGCAGGGAAAAATCAGGGGGGGAATCAGCATGTGGAATGGACAAAAGCCCCCTCTGCATTCTCTCACATTGCCCTTCTCGTCCTGGCAGGCTACAGATTAACGTCCACGTTGTGCTACAGATTAACGTCCAAGTTTTGCTCCAGATCATTTCATCCTCCCAAAGGGAAGGAAATGGCTGCAATGGAGCTGGCTCAGGTAAGGTATCAGGGAGCTGGTGGTGGGTTCTGCTTGGAGGGAGAGAAGCAGTACGTGCATAGGAGGGTAGGAGCTGCTGGAGGTGGTGGGAGGCAGGAAATATCTCAGGTGGAGAAAGGGAAGGGACAGGATGTGACAAACCTGCTGAGACTTGTGTACTCTAGGGTGTGCTGGGTTGTCACCCCGGGGTGCAGTCTGGGGTGCTTCTGGGAACCGCTGTGCCCTCTGACTCTCAAGCTGGCCTGGCCCTTCTCTCACGGCTTTGCTGGAGATTCAGCCAGCCTCTCCAGGGCCTGATATCACCCAACATGACAGTAGGTGGCGCCATACACCCAACTAAGCTACCTGAGTGCTTTACCTGAGCTGCTCAAGGACAGATAGAGACAACAGCCAATTTCCCAGCTCCCCAGCCTTGCACACCTGCTGTAGTATAAATTCAGAATTATCCCATCTTATAGTGCACAGGGATCTCTGTAATGTCAGCTCATTCATATAGTTCCCCTTCCCCTCGATATGGGAAAGATGTGCACAACAAGCCTGTGCTAACCAAGCTCAGCTTTTCCCCAAACACTTCACTCAAAATGCACTGATTAAGATAAAGCATAAAACAAGTTTATTAATGGCAGAAAGGTAGATTTGAAGTAATTATTGTTAGAACAAAAAAGGAGCCGGTTGATCCAGAGGCGGATATGAATACAGGCTTCTTTATTGCGTTACTTGTTCCCCTTGACCCAACTATCGAGTAAGTACTGGATTAGTTACATCACATGCCTTTTATCTAAGTTTGTATGTAAACACCTACATCCGTTACAACACCCCAAAACCCCTTATTAAGTAGTAGAAACACTCATAGAATTAGTATACCCACCCCTATCCACTATCACAGTATTACACATCTCATAGAGGCATTTTTACCTTGAAAATACCATTCTTTGCAATAACGTGTTGCCACAAATTTCCCTAAACAGCAGTTCTCAGGGTATGGGGGAAGGGTCAATGAGCAGTTCTCGGGGAGGGAGGGAGGAAGGGGCCATAAGCCAGGGCTTGTTTATGTAGCTGGGAAAGGAAGGGAGGGGGAGGTAACATTTCTTTTACTTTCTTTCACACAAAGGACATTCATTCCAGCAACTACATTTCTCATGCAGCTGCATCAATGTTAATTCTTACAGGCAACAGAGAAAGGAAAAATATGGCAACTTATTTGTTAAGCAAAGAATTCCTGCCTGCTTATGCCTTTGTCCCCAATGCATGTCAGCACATTAGCAGCTTCCCAGCTGTTTTACTGAACCCTAACGTATCCCAACAATTCTAAGTGATAGCAAACAGATCAAAGCCGATTACTTAGCAGATAACCAAAAACTCAAACTAAGCCTAACATACTATCTGGATAGAATTTGAATTAGCAATTTCTCACCCTGACTGATGGTACAAGCAGTCCCCCAAGTTTCCATACACAAGCTAGAAATCCCTGTACCCTGGGACCAGCACATCCCCCAGTTCAGTCTTTGTTCCTCAGGTGTTTCCAGGAGTTCGCTTGTGTGGGGAATGAGGCCAAGAGATGACGTCACACCCCACCTTATGTAGCTTTTCCATATGGCGGGAACCCTTTGTTCCAAACTCAGTTCCTAGTCCAGTTTGTGGAAAAATACAAGTACCAAAATGGAGTTCGTTGTCATGTGGTCTAGTCACATGTCCTAGCATGTCCTGCTGAGTCATAGTAGCCATGACTCATAGGCTGGTTGAAACAATCACAGGAAGGCTAAGCTCTTCCACGGTCCATTGTCTTTGTTGATAAGCCATCAGCTCTGTCTGGCTTCTTCATTGTTGTACCTGAAAGGCTCGTTGTGGGTGTTACCCAGAGTAAGCACCTTTGAAATACAGATACAGAGTCAATATCCATAACTTCAAATACAAACATGATCCATGCACACAAATAGGATAATCATATTCAGCGCATCATAATTATGTCCTAATCATATTATAACCATACCACTATGCTGAATATGGGGTGTAGTGTCAGATAGGGCCTAATTTCAAGGCACGGGATTTGGGAATGGAACTTCTCCTCTTTGTGGAACAGGAAATAACCCTCCAGCCAGGGCTGGGAAAACTTCCCAGACTCCCAGTGATGGAGCCTGAATCTACTGGCACTTCATTAGTTACCACCACCCCCAATCTTTGTGGTAACTGCAAACTTTATCCATGATGATTTTATATTCTGTTCTAGGTCATTGATAAGAATGTTAAATAGCACATGGGCAAAAAGCAATCCTTGTGGGAACCCGCTAGAAATAAATCCACTTGACCTGGTTCCCCATTTACAATCCCAGTTTTTAATCTATTTAATGTATGCTGTGTTTATTTTGTATCATTCTAGTTTTTTAGTCAAAATATTGTGCTGAATCAAGTCATATGCCGTACAGAAGTCTAGATATATTACATCAATAATATTAGCTGCAACCAAACTTTTGATCTCATCTAATAAGGATATCCAGTTAGTTTGATAGGATCTATTTTCTCTAAAACTTTGTTAATAGGTACTAATTATATTACCTTCCTTTAATTCTTTATTAACGAAATCCAGTATCGACTGCTCCATTATTTTGCTCAGTATTGATATCAGACTGACACTCTTGGAATTAGCTGGGTCATCTCTTTTACACTTTTTAGTATTGGCATAGCATTAGCTTAATTCCAGTCTTCTGGAATTTCCCCAGTGTTCCAAGTCCTAATTACAATCAACATTAATAGTCCACCACGCTCCTCCACCAGGTCTTTAAAAACTCTTGGATACAAGTTATCTGGACCTGCTTATTTAAACATGTCTAACTGTAATAGCTGCTGTTTAATGTCCTTGTGAGTTCTTGTTGGAATGGAAGGAGTGTCGTCGTCAACATCTTACGATACGAGTACAGCATCTGTTTTTCTCCAAATCCAGGAGAGAACACTTATTGAACACTTTTACCTCTTCTGCATTTTTTTGATAATTCTGCCATTTCCGTCTAGTAATTTATCACTACCATTGTTAGGATTAATATACTTTTCAAAACTTCCTTCTTATTTTCATTGATTGGTCATTGATTTCTGATAGCTTCCTGTGACGAGGCGGTTCTGGCAGGACCCAACTGAGAGTGCCAATTCAGGACCACTTGCTCAAACAGGGCAGTCACAGCCCTAGGCTGGGGTTTTTCCACCTCTAAGGCAAACCAAACCAGCCAGACAAAAAGGACTTCGGTTTCACCCCACTGGCTAACCACAAGTCACACGAGCAATTTCCTTAGACACTCCAGTCTCCCAGTATCACCACCAGTGCCACCCGTCCCGGGGAGGAATGGTTATGAAAACCAACCCGTCAATAAAAGAAAAAGGTTCTTTCGATTAAAAAGAATCAAGCCCCAGACCCAGGTCAATATACACATCAGATCTTACCCACAAATCACGCTGTTGCCAATCCTTTAGAATCTAAAATCTAAAGGTTTATTCATAAAGGGAAAAAGGTAGAGATGAGAGCTAGAATTGGTTAAATGGAGTCAATTACATACAGTAATGGCAAAGTTCTTAGTTCAGGCTTGTAGCAGTAATGGCATAAACTGCAGGTTCAAGTCTCTGGAGAACATCCCCCGCTGGGATGGGTCATCAGTCCCTTGTGTAGAGCTTCAGCATGTAGCAAAGTCCCTCCAGAGGTAGAAGCAGGATTGAAGAAAAGATGGAGATGAGGCATCAGCCTTTTATAGGCTTTTCCAGGTGTAAGAACCTCTTTGTCCTTACTGTGGAAAATTACAGCAAAATGGAGTCTGGGGTCACATGGGCCAGTCCCTGCATACTTTGCTGAGTCACAAGGCGTATCTGCCTTCTCTCCATGGGTCAATTGTGTAGCCGATGGTCCTTAATGGGCCATCAAGCAGGCTAGGCAGAGCTAACACCAACTTGTCTGCGATGTCTCCCAGAAGCACAGCACTAGCTTGAAATACAGACAGTATAGAGCCAATATTCATAACTTCAACTACAAAATGATACGTACATACAGACAGCATAATCATAACCAGCAACCCATAACCTGGTCTTAGACACCTCATATGACCCCCTTTACGTCAGATTTGGTGCCACTACAGGACCTTGGTTGCAACCCATGTTCTATAAGGTCCCAATTCATATCAATAACGTCACACTTCCCTTACCAATTTTCTACAATTCTGACCTTCTAACTCAGGGGTGAGCAACCTTTCAGAAGTCTTCATTTATTCACTCTAATTTAAGGTTTTGAGTGCCAGTAATATATTTTAACATTTTTAGAAGATCTTTCTCCGTCTATAATATATAACACTCATATGTATGTACTTTACATACAACTATTGTTGTATGTAAAGTAAATAAGGCTTTTAAAATGTTTAAGAAACTTCATTTAAAATTAAATTAAAATGCAGAGCCCCCCGGACTGGTGGCCAGGACCCGGGCATTGTGAGTGCCACTGAAAATCAGCTTGCGTGCTGCCTTCAGCACCCGTGCCATAGGTTACCTACCCCTATTCTAACTAATATTCTTTACTACTGACTTCCCTTTTCTTTCTTATATTTTATTTGGAGAGTGTTTCCTACCAGGGAGCCATTAGTAGGGTCCCGAGCCAGCCCCATGTCCTATATCAAGCTCTGGCTAGTAGGTATGTGATAAATGTGAAGACCCTGCCTCCGTCTGTCAGCTGGGAGACACAAAGGTTCTCTCTTTCTACCCTCTGATGCCGCCTGTCTGTTCTAGGCAAGGTGGGGTGGGACTCTGTTAACATGTGCCTCCCGGGGCTTCCATTTACCTGGTGCTGCTGTTCCGTGAATAGTGGGGTTGTGAGTGGGGCAGCAGTTACTGAGTGTTGGACTCTTGCTCTTTCAGGGGCCAGTGACCTTCGAGGAGGTGGCTGTGTATTTCACCAAGGGGGAATGGGCACTACTGGACCCTGTTCAGAGAGCCCTCTACAGAGATGTGATGCAGGAGAACTATGAGACGGTGACCTCGCTGGGTAAGGAGTCCTGTCCCCTGGGTTATTAGAAGCTGGGGGGTCTCTGAAGAACCTGAGTAGTAATAACTTTATACCTTTATTTGTCTTACAAGTTTTGACAAGTTTCCTTGCCCCCCTTTTTTTGCCTTATCTCCCACCCACTAGTATCATTTTTGGACATGTGCCTTTTTGGTGCCGTCAGTCATTTTAAAATTGCATTGAATGTATCCTTATTGGCTACATTCATAACTACATTAATCACTGTAGCTTTCATGCCTTTTCCTCATTTTAAGAGGAAAATATGCTGCCTGTAGAATTCTAAATTGAGTAAATAGGTGTGTGACTCATGCATGGCTTGTGTGACAGTCAGATGAGCTCTTTTAGGAGAGCGTGTAATGTTGCCGTTCAGGATCCCATGGCTGAAGGGATAAGCGAGCCGTGGGAGGGACGGAGACGGGGGGTAGTAGATATGCCAGGACATGGGGTGGGTGTGTGCAGGGTTAGAGCTAAGAAGCAGCAGGGAGGTAGGAGGCTGTGAGAGACAAGGAGAAAATACAAGAAGTTCTCAAGTTGCCGGGAGGTGGTGCTGGCTAAGAGTAATGGGAAGAAGCGGAGGGGAGTGTGGAGGAAGGGCACCCAGGAAGTGGGGTGGGTGGGTCAGTGGGAGGGAGGAGAGGTTTGGGGATTTGGAGCTGTGGGGGATCCCAGACCTTTAACCCAAAATCCCTACCGAAGCCTTGTTGCGTTAGAGCCTCCACTCCAGTTTTATTTCTGTTCAGTTTCACTTTATTATACATTTTTTCCCCCAAATATTATTATTTTAACTCTTGACCTCCCTCTCCCACTCATTACCCCCCTCCTCACATAACCTCCCCATCTCCTATGCACAGCGACCCCGGCCACCGATCCTGAGTCCTTGCTGCATCCTCCCTCCCAGAGCAGGGCCCCTACCCAGGCACAAATGGGCACTTGGTTGATGATGTCACAGGGTGGTATAGTCTGTACAATTTTTACACCTATTTTTACATATTCCGAAGCCCTTCACACCAGTCGGGCTTATCTCTATACGCCGATACAGTCTGTTCCCCAGTGTTCCCTTCCCAGCTCTGATGCCGCAGAGCCTTGCCTGTGTCCCTGTTCCCGTTCGCCCCCTAACCAACATTCGACATTCATGGGGCCTCATCTGGAGGACTGTGTCCAGTTTTGGGCCCAACACTATAAGAAGGATGTGGAAAAATTGGAAAGCATCCAGCGGGGGACAACAAAAATGGTTAGGGGACTGGAACACATGACTTCTGAGGAGAGGCTGAGGGAACTGGGATTGTTTAGTCTGCAGAAGAGAAGAATGAGGGGGGATTTGATAGCTGCTTTCAACTATCTGAAAGGGGGCTCCAAAGAGGATGGATCTAGGGGCACGTCTTCACTACCCGCTGGATCGGCGGGTAACAATCGATTTCATACTCCTGTAACTAGCTAAGTGATAAAAATACACCTAAGTTCTTAAAATATAGCCTTTGCAGGCATGCCTGAATATCGCCATTCTAACAGAGGGTTCTACCCCTTCCCCCATGCTGTGTCTGTCTTGTGTATTTAGACTGTAAATTCTTCAGAGCATGGGCCATCTACTATTCTGCATTTGTACTGTGCCTAGCACAACAGAGACACACTGTTAGTTGGTCCTTAGGCACTTAGGTAATGCGTATGATTAATAATAATAATAACTCTCCTGCCACTTGGAGCCAAGGAAGCTGGTCTTGGGATGTTACTGCTTAAAAATGATCTGAGCTTAAAACCATGGAATATTCTTTGTGACAAGTATCCCACAAATTCCACTAACCTTCCTGGTTTTCTTTGCCTGGCGTAGGGTTTCTAAATTCCAAACCTGATGTGGTCTCACAGCTGGAACGAGGGGAAGAGCCATGGGTCCCGGACCTCCAGGGTTCTGAGAAAGAAGTGCTCCCGAGAACTGCCTGCACAGGTGAGGACTTGGTTAAAGCAAGTCAAAAACTGTCCGTGAATACAGGAAACATTTGGGATGCCCTACAAAGACCTTGTGAGCTCTCCAAGTTCAGGATTGTTCCCTGCAGATGTGGAATAATTAGGCAGATGTCACTCATGGCTTCCCACGTATCCTGACTAACAACTGGCAGCAGATCCCTGCCTGATCCCACTTTCCCCCCTCTATGTTCTGGTGAAATGCAGACCAAAACTGATCCCTTGCTCTCTCCTTTGGGGAAAATCAGCTCCTGATAGGTTTGATCTCTCCTGCACATATTTTGGTTTGTTCATCCCTTTTAAAATTCCTGTCTCTGAGATTTCCTTTCTCTCAGGCATAGGGAGTGACCTATGTCTGGATTCTCTCTGTCTCCCATCAGGTGATAGGATGGTGCGTGAGAATGAGGAGCAGAAACCCCAGCAGGAAGATGCTGAGCAAGGAGCACCACATGGGACGTTATCAGAAAGACCCAAAGGGAATGTTTCCAGGAGTTGTGCACTCCGAGAAACAGTAAAAGCCTCTGAGACTCAGCAGAGGCCAGAGGAGAACTTCAGTAGCCTCTCAGACCTTATTACACATGAGAGAATCAACTTGGAAGAGACACACTACACATGCCACGAGTGCGGGGAAAGCTTCAGTCAGCGCTCACTCCTGATCAGACATGAGAGAATCCACACAGGGGAGAAGCCCTACACGTGCGCTGAGTGCGGGAAAAGCTTCAATCGGCGCTCACACCTTATCAGACATCAGAGAATCCACACAGGGGAGACGCCCTTCACTTGCTCTGAGTGCGGGAAAAGCTTCAGTCGGCACTCACACCTTATCACACATCAGAGAATCCACACAGGGGAGACGCCCTACACGTGCGCTGAGTGCGGGAAAAGCTTCAGTCAGCTCTCAAGCCTTATCAGACATCAGAGAATCCACACAGGGGAGACGCCCTACACGTGCGCTGAGTGCGGGAAAAGCTTCAGTCAGC
Organism: Mauremys mutica; assembly: GCF_020497125.1. Lineage (NCBI taxonomy): Eukaryota > Metazoa > Chordata > Testudines > Geoemydidae > Mauremys > Mauremys mutica. Next base: position 57,309 of record NW_025423062.1, read on the forward strand.
GCTCAAGCCTTATCACACATCAGAGAATCCACACAGGGGAGACGCCTTTCACGTGCGCTGAGTGCGGGAAAAGCTTCAGTCGGCGCTCAAACCTTATCACACACCAGAGAATCCACACAGGGGAGACGCCTTACACATGCTCTGAGTGCGGGAAATGCTTCAATCGGCGCTCAAGCCTTGTCACACATCAGAGAATCCACACATGAGAGACGCCCTACACATGCTCTGAGTGCGGGAAAAGTTTCATTGAGCACTCAGACTTTGTCAGACATCGTAGAATCCACAGTGGAGAGAGACCCTACACATGCTCTGCATTTGGGAAAAGCTTCAATCAGATGTCATTCCCTATTAGATATCAGAAAATCCAAATCGGAGAGAACTGTAAGAAATGCCTTTATTAGGGCTTCCCAAAGATTAAAAAAAAAAAAAAACAGATTTGCTAATTCCAATATAGTGATCTTTGCACCATCTTCACTGTGGTCTCTCAGCTCTGCCGGATGAGTTGCCTGCTTCTGCCTTTTGCAGCTCACCCTTCTTTGGGGTCAGTCCTGTGATCTTTTCTATCAGCTTCTTTCCTTTTGACTTGTAGGAGCGTGTGTCCCTCCAGCCAGGAATTTTATCAGCTCCAGGTGGGGGAGAGAGGGTTGATGCCAACAAGCTACCCTGAGGCAAAAGTTACCTGTGCCTTACATCCACTAGGACTGTACATGGAATTGGGTGCTCAAGTTAGTGATTTTGGTGTAAAAAGACAATTATAGTTGTAGAGCAGAAGCAGCCCAGGGAGTGAACCTAACAGACAGTGATCAAGTGATCTCTCTCCTGCCATCCATCTCCATCCTCTGACAAACAGAGGCTAGGGACACCATTCCTTACCCATCCTGGCTAATACCATTAATGGACTTAACCTCCATGAATTTATCCAGTTTTCTTTTAAACCCTGTTATAGTCCTAGCCTTCACAACCTCTTCAGGCAAGGAGTTCCACAAGTTGACTGTGCGCTGTGTGAAGAAGAACTTCCTTTTATTTGTTTTAAACTTGCTGCCTATTAATTTCATTTGGTGGCCCCTAGTTCTTGTATTATGGGAGTAAGTAAATAACTTTTCCTTATCTACTTTCTCCACATCACTCATGATTTTATATACCTCTATCATATTCCCTCTTAGTCTCCTCTTCCAAGCTGAAAAGCCCTAGCCTCTTTAATCTCTCCTCGTATGGGACCCGTTCCAAACCCCTAATCATTTTAATTGCCCTTCTCTGAACCTTTTCTAATGCCAGTATATCTTTTTTGAGATGAGGAGACCACATCTGTACATAGAATTCAAGATGTGGGCATACCATTGAGTTATACAAGGGTTATAATATAGTCAGTCTTATTCTCTATCCCCTTTTTAATGATTCCTAACATCCTGTTTGCTTTTTTGACCGCCTCTGCACACTGCGTGGGCATCTTCAGAGAACTATCCATGATGACTCCAAGATCTTTTTCCTGATTTGTTGTAACTAAATTAGTCCCGATCATATTTTATGTATAATTGGAGTTATTTTTTCCAATATGCATTACTTTACATTTATCCACATTAAATTTCATGTGCCATTTTGTTGCCCAATCACTTAGTTTTGTGAGATCTTTATTAAGTTCTTCACAGTCTGCTTTGGTCTTAACTATCTTGAGCAGTTAATATCATCTGCAAACTTTGCCACCTCACTTTTTACCCCTTTCTCCAGATCGTTTATGAATAAGGTGAATAGGATTGGTCCTAGGACTGACCCTTGGGGAACACCACTAGTTACCCCTCTCCATTCTGAGAATTTACCATTAATTCCTACCCTTTGTTCCCTGTCTTTTAACCAGTTCTCAGTCCTTGAAAGGACCTTCCCTTTTATCCCATGACAACTTAATTTATGTAAGACCCTTTGGTGAGGGACCTTGTCAAAGGCTTTCTGGAAATCTAAGTACACTATGTCCACTGGATCCCCCTTGTCCACATGTTTGTTGACCCCTTCAAAGAACTCTAATAGATTAGTAAGACATGATTTCCCTTTACGGAAACTGTGTTGACTTTTGCCCAACAATTTATGTTCTTCTATGTGTCTGACAATTTCATTCTTTACTATTGTTTCAACTAATTTGCCCGGTACCGATGTTAGACTTACTGGTCTGTAATTGCCGGGATCACCTCTAGAGCCCTTTTTAAATATTGGCGTTACATTAGCTAACTTCCAGTCATTGGGTACCAAAGCCGATTCAAAGGACAGGTTACAAACCATAGTTAATAGTTCCGCAACTTCACATTTGAGTTCTTTCAGAACTCTTGGGTGAATGCCATCTAGTCCTGGTGACTTGTTAATGTTGAGTTTATCAATTAATTCCAAAACCTCCTCTAGTGACACTTCAGTCTGTGACAGTTCCTCAGATTTGTCAGCTACAATTTGGCAATGTTTATGCTCCTTTCTAGGATTTGACTTCCACTTTTTAAAGGAAGTCTTTTTGTCTCTCACTGCTTCTTTTACATGGTTGTTAAGCCCCGGTGGCTCTTTTTTAGTTCTTTTACTGTGTTTCTTAAATTGGGGTATACATTTAAGTTGGGCCTCTATTATGGTGTCGTTAAAGTGTCCATGCAGCTTACAGGAATTTCACTTTAGTCACTGTACCTTTTAAATTCTGTTTAACTAACCCCCTCATTTTTGTATAGTTCTCCTTTTTGAAATCAAATGCCACAGTGTTGGGCTGTTGAGATGTTCTTCCCACCACAGAGATGTTAAATGTTATTATATTATGCCCGTTTATTTCGAGCAACTGCAGTTATTCGGGAGAGTACAGACAGGCAGAGTTTCCCCTCCCGAGGTAGGTCTCGGTTAGATAAACAATTAAGGCAAGCATTTATACCTTTTGTGACATACAGTAAGGAGCAACAACTGCATTTTGTTTGTACATATTCCTTTCTGATAGCTTACTTCTCTCAGCAATTTCTGCTACAATCTGCATTCTATTCTTATCTAACACAAGGTCGAAAACCAGCGTCTCTTACAGTTCTTTTCCGCTCGCCCACGCCCTGCTTGGAAGTCTCCCGTTATTAGCTGTTAGTTAGCCTGGTAAATATCAAGTCCCTGAGAAAACACAGTTATACGAAGCAAAACAAAATCACAAACAGAAATGTCATTGGAAATTCAAAAATTAAAAAGGAAAATGCAGTTCCCATCACTTCATAGTATCTGGGCCATTCCTGTATCGAGAGTACCCGCTAAGGGCCCTGTGTGCTTATGGGAAACCTGGAGGAACTCATAGCAGAGCCTGAACATGAAACTCAGCTGCTCCCAGGTGCCGCAGTAAAACCCTTTCCCTGCTGTGATGTTGATGATTTTATGAAAATATGCTAATGAGTGTGAATATCATGTAACTGGAACATGCTTCATGCAAAAGGTCTCTTGTGCAGTATCATTACAAAGCTTATTATCTACTGTGTATGTTCAGCCTATTTGTATGAACCGATCATTCCTGTATCTGAAGCTAGAAATATGAACTATAACTCTGAGGTCCTGTTGTAATGATGCAAAGTGTGGGCCATTAATAGTGGTTTGGACTCCTGATGGCTCCCATTAACCAGGACAATTGACTGGAGATGGCTCTGTCCTGCACCATCTGTGAATCAGGCCAGGAACAATGAAGGCTTGGGGTCTCACAGGGCATGTGACCATGTCACCTGGTACAGGAATCCATCTTAAACCTGGGGCTTTTCCCCAGGAGAGAGACAAAAGATTCCTGCCTTGTACCAAAGCTGTTTAAGGGGGTGGAACAGAAGAAAGGTGGCTGCAGTCATGAGAAATCCCCTAGCTACCACCTGAGCTGGAACAAGGGCTATACCAGGTGAAAAGATTGGGCCCAGACAAGAAATAAGTCTAGTCTGCAAAAGAAGCTTATTGGAAGATCTCTGAGGGTGAGATTTTATCTGTATTGAGTTTCATACTGTATTAGTCTTAGACTTGCATGTTTTTGTTTTATTTTGCTCTATGGAGAATACAAACGCCACAGAGTAGGAAAAGTTAATGCCTTAGAAAAATCTGTGTGTGTTAGAGTGTCTAGGAACCACTCTCCTATAGCTTCTTTTCTCTGATTTCTTTTAGAAAATCTGAAGCAGGGAGCAGAAAACCATTGTCTTTTCTGAGGTGTGAGCTCAGGACCTACTGAGTATGAGACTGACATGCTGCCAACTATGCTAAGAAGGCCCAGGAAAATGTTTAGGCTCAGTGCAAATAGGATCCTCCTACAGCAGTGACTGGAGCAGGGAAGGAGCTGGAAGAAGCAGAGAGATCTGGTGCCTACAGACCTGTCCTGGCCTTTTCTCAGCAGCAAAGAAATCAATTTGCCCTTCCAGTGAACAATCTACTGAAACTAATGGCAGCACAGGGGCGATGTTTCTAAAGTATGCACCCACCTCTACATTTTAGAACTTACTCTCCTTTTTCTAGTGTAGCACTTTGTATATGAATTAGGCAAAACAAACTACACAGGTAAGAGAAACAAGGGCTTGAGAGAAAGCTTGAACTCATAACCCCAACAGATGGCCCCTCTGCACTAGCCAGTTGCACCCCTAAAGATGTTTTTTAAACACAGTTGGGAAGCAGGCAGTTATCAGTCTCTGTGGTTCACACCTTTGCCTGGTAATTGAAAGGCTGCTGGTTCAAACTTAACTCAAGATGCGGCTTTTCAGCGATGAGACTCCAGTACATTTTAACAGGAAGAAAATCTCTATTCTGGCTTTGCCCCATTAGACTCCTTCTGCCCATCTTCTCCCCCTCCCCCAGTCTCTTTCCTTCCCCACTGGGGCCATGCAGAGAGGAGCCCCAGTCAGTCTCTGTCACAGAAAGTCTGTATCCCATAAAGGAAGGGAGGGGTTACTTTAAAACACTGATAATGGGGAGGGGAGTGGTGCGTGGTTAGGGGGGAGAAAGGATGGAGAACTAACAGTGGGGCACAGAGAGATTCCCCCAGATTTGGGAGATCCCCTGCTGACCCCCATCAGCCAGCTGTGAGAAGAACTGTGGTGGTGGTGGGGTCTCCACATGCTGCCCCCGCCCCAACTGCCAACTGTGGCAATGGGAGCTGCAGGGGTGGAGTCTGCGGGCAGCGGTGCGCAGAGATGCCCCCGGCCCTCCAGCTTAGGGGCTGTGGGTTGCTTTTGGGAGATGCCCGAGGTAAATGCTGCACCCCTCACCCTCTCCTGCAACCCCAACCCCCTGCCCCAGCCCAGACCCTACACCTGCACCCAATCTCCCTCCAAGAGCCTGCCCCCCACACCCACTCCTGCACCCCAACCATCTGACTGAGCCCAGACCCTGCACCCAAACTCTCCCAGAGCCCAACCCCTCTCCCTCCCACAACCAAACTCCTTCCCAGAGCCTTACACAGGTGTGTGGGGCAGGACTTGGTCCCATTCTGGGCACCACCAAAAATTATACAAACCTGACACCCCTGTCCAGCCCAACCTTCTGCTGATGCACCTCAGCCCACACCCGTGCAGAGTTTGAAGCTTTCATTGCTTAAATTCCAGGACACGGAGGGATTTCAGCTCCCCTTTGCCCAGAGGGAACCTTCACCCCACTCCTAACCAGGTTCTTGTCCATGGGATCACTGTAGGGGGGCTGGGTCCCTCTGTGTCTTTTCTCTCTCTAGGACAAGTCAGGGTGCAATAACTGGGGGCATCTGAGCACCCAGGACCTTCTGTGGGGCTGCCATTCCCCTTCCCCTTCTGTGGTCCCATCTGCCATTTACTCCAGCCTTTTTTCTATCCATCGTCAGCACCATCCCAAGCCAGCAGCACTCGCCTCAAAAAGACAAAGAGTCCCGTGGCACCTTACAGACTAACAGACGTATTGGAGCATAAGCTTCCGTGGGTGGATACCCACTTCGTCAGATGAATGTAGTGGAAATTTGCAGGGGCAGGTATTAGTATGCAGGCAAGAAGCAGGCTAGAGATAAGGAGGTTAGTTCAATCAGGGAGGATGAGACCCTCTTCTAGCAGTTGAGGTGTGAACACCAAGGGAGGAGAAACTGCTTTTGTAGTTGGCTAGCCAGGCACAGAATTCCCACTCCATTCATCTGACGAAGTGGGGATTCACCCACGAAAGCTCATGCTCCAATACATCTGTTAGTCTAGAAGGCGCCACAGGACTCTGTTGCCTTTTACAGATCCAGACTAACACGGCCACCCCTCTGATACTCAAAAAGACAGTGTCCCCTGCTGGGAGTAAATCATTGACCTCTCTCCTCCCTGAGCACTGACTGCCCCTCTGTTTCCTTGCCTCTCAGGCTGTGCAGAGGGGCCTTTCCCTCCAGTGCTGGAGGATTCGCCCTTCTCATCTACCATTGTCCCAAGCAGCACAGCAGGTGCGAATCTTAAATGTACCGAGGTGACTTAGGAGCAGAACCCCCCCCCAGACCTTCCATATAATTGTCACTTGCCCCTCACTAAGCAGGACTGAAACTGGTGCAGGGAGACTGGTGGGCCACATCCCCTCTGGGCATTAGCAAAGCAGCAGGGTGAAAAAATGATCATGAAGATGCTGGGGATTGAACCCAAGGCCTCATACATGCAAAGCATATGCATAACTACTGAGCTACATCCCTTAGCAGGTTGTGTGTGCTATGGGTTACACTCAGAGCCCTCCTGTTTCCAGAGCATCCAGTGATCTATAAGCTTCACGAGAAGCCCATTCCCCTCTCTGAGGACCAATCCTGCTCTCCTGGAGGTGACTTGTTCATAGGGGGCACTTTTCAGCAGGGCCAGATTCTATGTGTGGGGCAGAGAGAGTGGGTGCCCTGGTCTCAGGGTGTAGAGATACACTCAGCCATCTCTCCTGCATTGGGTTGGGGGTGCTGCAATCCCCTGCTGCAAGGTCATGGTGGGGGATGCTGTGAGCAGCTCAACACCTCACCCTGGTGGCAGAAGTGGTGTGGGAAGCTCCAGGTATTTCTAGGATCTACTATTTCCACTTGCCTGTGAAGTCCAGCCTTCCCCAGCACATTCACTGCGGTGCAATTGGGTCACTGTTTCCATGGCTGAAAAGCAAAGAATCGCTCCCAGTTTCCCTTCTATCGGCAGCAGGATTAGCCTGTGTCAGTGGTTAATTAGGTGGATCTTGTTGTAGATTGTTATTCGTTCCCCACCTTGACAATTCACACAGTCCCTTTCCCAGGCAGATTTCCAGCACCTCAGTGATCCTGGTAGCAGGGTTGGGTCCTGAGATTTTCAAGGTTCTTTTCCCCTCCACCTGGAGTGAACTCAGCTTTTTCCCCATCCCAGACAATCCATGAAATAGCAACAGGGGCATAAAGAAAGAGGGGAGGGAACATCTCACGGCCAGGGCTGGATGTGCCCAGAGCCCCCTGCTTGTCCATTGTTTCCATGGAATTTGGCCCCCTGCTTTGCACAAGGGACAGAGAAAGATCTTGCTGTTCCTGTGTCTGTGCAAAGAAAATTGTGCTTCTGTATGAAAGAGAGGCAGGAAATGGGCCCATGATGGAGCAATAGCCTCAGGGTTAAGAGCAAAGGACAATGATGGGAAGGTTCACAATTGACTCAGTAGTTGCATACAAAGGTGCACGTTTGGCAGTTACATTGGGAAATTCAGGCTCCTTCTCAGGCTCAGGTTGGCCACCCTGGTCTAGGTGTAGAAGTTACAACATTTAAACTTGAAAGAGGGGCCAATTTCCCCATCATTTCACACCTTTACACCCAAACACGATGACTTTCTGAATGAACCCTCCTCGTTCAGCCAGAAGATCTTGGGGTGGATGTAAAATTCTCTGGACTCTGTTCTGAATCAGGTCAGAGCAGAGGTACCTAGTGATCTAGTCTGGCTGTAAAAATCTATAGATCAACACCATTAATATGAAATTAATCCTCAGAAACGGCTGTTCCCCACCCAGACCCCAGCAAAGGGCTCTCCAGGGAAGGGGCTGTTGAGGAAGGAAAGAAGAAAGACGTCCTTCTCCCTCTGGAGGAACTGGGCTCTGCGCTTTGGACAGAAAGGAGGGGAAGGAAATGGCCACACGATGGCAGCAGAACCTAAGAAATGAAACACAATAGGGTTATGTCCACACTGCAATGAAACACCCAGGGCTGCCCCATACCAGCTCAAGCTCCCGGGGCTTGGGCTGTGGGGTGGTAAATTTGCAGTGTAGACATCTCGGCTCAGGCTCAATAACGGGCTCTGAGACCCCACAAGGCTGGGAGGGAGTGTAGCAAGTAAAAAAGGTGGAACGGCAGTGGAGTATTACCCTGGTCTCAATGGCATTTCTCCATTGGTCTGTCTGCTCTGAGGCAGGGACAATAACACGTCCTGCTGCATTCGTTATTTCAAAGGGCGGTTTAGGATTTTCATTCTCACACGTGGTGCACGAAGCAGGACTCAACCCTCGGCATAAACTAAACGAGCTGCCCACAGATTCTGGCAGCCACAATGAGGCATTTGGTGTGAGAGCTCAGACCTGCCCCTGTCCCACAGGGACGGGGTCATCTGTGAGGGGACTGGGCCACTGACCTACCAGCTCCTAACTCCCAAACTTTCAGTAACTCTATCATCAGTGCCTGTGAGTGTAATTTAAACCATCAAAACAGTCATAGTGGGTAGACCATAGTCTGGACTTCGGGTCTGGAAAAGAGCTGCCACAATCCATAGACCAGGTTGTTATATAAAATGCACATGGATTTTAACCCTTCACATACAGTAATGGGAAAGTTCTTGGTTCAGGCTTGTAGCAGTGATGGAATAAACTGCAGGTTCAATAAACAGCTGGGATGGGTCATTCAGTCCTTTGTACAGAGCTTCAGTTTGTAGCAAAGTCTCTCCAGAGGTATGAAGCAGGATTGAAGACAAGATGGAGATGAGGCATCAGCCTTTTATAGTCTCTTGCCATGTGGTCTTTGCTTTCTTTGTCCCAAGGACACTCTGTCCAGCACGTGGCATAGAAAAACCTTAGAGTTCTGTCCATAGGCAGGTCCCTGCAGACCTTGCTGAGTTACAAGGCATATCTGCCTTCTCTCAGTGGGTCGATTGTAGAGCTGATGGTCTTTAATGGGCCATCAAGCAGGCTAGGCAGAACTGACACCAACTTGTCTGGCTGGGGTGTTTCCCGGAAGCAGAGCACAAGTTTGAAATATGGACAGAACAGAGCCAATACTTATAAGGTCAACTACAAAAATGATACGCATCTAGAGATGGCATCATTATAATCAGCCAATCAGAACCTCTCCATAGACCCCTTACACGACAACCTTTCTACAATATTGGCTGCAAATATAGAACAGCGGTCGCAACGGTGATCTATACAGTTACAGATTATGTCAATAACGTCACAGGAGGTGACATGGCATCAGCGAGACTGATAGTGGAATACTGCCTCCAGTTTTGGTGTCCTCAGTTGAAAAAGATGTTGTGAAACTGGAGCTGGGGCAGCAAAGAGCCACCAAATCATAGAATCATAGAATTCAAGATCAGAAGGGACCATTATGATCATCTAGTCTGACCTCCTGCTAGATGCAGGCCACATAATCCGATCCACCCACTCCTTAGCAAGCGACCCCTGCCCCATGCTTCGGAGGAAGGCGAAAAACCTCCAGGGCCATTGCCAATCTTCCCTGGAGGAAAATTCCTTCCCGACCCCAAATATGGCGGTCAGCTGAACCCCGAGCATGCGGGCAAGACTCTCCAGCCATACCCTCTGGAAAAGGTTATATCATACCATTGACCCATTGGACTATTTACCAGTGTGGCACTTAATTGACCTATTGACTAAGCCCGTTATCCTATCATACCATCTCCTCCATAAACTTATCTAGCTTAATCTTAAAGTCATGGAGGTCCTTCGCCCCCACTGTTTCCCTCGGTAGGCTGTTCCAGTATTGCACTCCCCTGATGGTTAGAAACCTTCGTCTAATTTCAAGCCTGAATTTCCTGACTGACAATTTATATCCATTTGTCCTCGTGTCCACATTAGCACTGAGCTGAAATAATTCCTCTCCTTCCCTGGTATTTATCCCTCTGATATATTTAAAGAGTGTAATCATATCTCCTCTTATCCTTCTTTTGGTTAAGGAAAACAAACCGAGCTCCTCAAGTCTCCTTTCATACGAAAGGCCTTCCATTCCTCGGATCATTCTAGTGGCCCTTCTTTGTACCCGTTCTAGTTTGAATTCATCCTTCTTAAACATGGGAGACCAAAACTGCACACAATACTCCAAATGAGGTCTCACCAACGCCTTATATAATGGGACTAGCACCTCCTTATCCCTACTAGAAATACCTCGCCTAATGCAACCCAAGACCGCATTAGCTTTTTTAACGGCCACATCACATTGCCTACTCATAGTCATCCTACGATCAACCAGGACTCCTAGGTCCTTCTCCTCCTCCGTTACTTCCAACTGGTGCGTCCCCAGCTTATAACTAAAGTTCTTGTTAGTCATCCCTAAATGCATAACCTTACACTTCTCACTATTGAACTTCATCCTGTTACTAATACTCCAGTTTACAAGGTCATCTAAATCTCCCTGGAGAATATCCCGATCCTCTTCCGAATTGGCAATACCCCCCAACTTGGTGTCATCCGCAAACTTTATCAGCCCACTCCTACTCTTGGTTCCCAGGTCAGCAATAAATAGATTGAATAAAATCGGACCCAAAACCGAGCCTTGAGGAACTCCACTGGTAACCCCCCTCCAACCGGACAGTTCCCCCTTCAATACTACCCTCTGCAGTCTCCCCTTTAACCAGCTCCTTATCCACCTCTGGATTTTCATTTCGATCCCCATCTTTTCCAATTTAACCAGTAATTCTTCATGCGGTACCGTATCAAACGCCTTACTGAAATCCAGATATATTAGATCCACCGCATTTCCCTTGTCTAAAAAATCTGTTACTTTCTCAAAGAAGGAGATCAGGTTGGTTTGGCACGATCTACCTTTCGTAAATCCATGCTGTAATCTATCCCAGTTGCCATCGGCCTCATGCTCCGGAACCACTCTCTCTTTTAAGATTTTTTCCATGACTTTGCATACTACAGATGTTAGACTAACAGGCCTATAGTTCCCCGGGTCACTTTTTTTCCCCTTCTTGAATATAGGAACTACATTAGCTAATCTCCAGTCAGTCGGTACAATCCCCAAATTTAGGGATTTATTAAAGATTATCGCTAACGGGCTAGCAATATCCCTCGCCAATTCCCTTAATATTCTAGGATGAAGATTATCCGGGCCCCCCGATTTACTTCCGTTAAGCTGTTCAAGTTTGGCTTCTACCTCAGATACCATAATGTCTACCCCCATATCTTCATTCCCATCGGTCCCTCTATCACTATTCCTTAGCCCTTCATTAGCCTCATTAAAGACCGAGGCAAAGTATTCGTTCAGATATTGTGCCATTCCAAGATTATCCCTAATCTCCACTCCGTTTAAAGTTTTAAGTGGTCCCACTTCTTCTTTCTTGGTTTTCTTCCTATTTATATGGCTAAAAAACCGTTTGCTATTGGTTTTAATCCCCTTCGCTAGGTCCATCTCCACTCGTCGCTTTGCCTTTCTCACAGCTTCCCTGCACCCTCTGACCTCAATAAGGTAGGTTTCCTTGCTGATCCCTCCCATTTTCCACTCCTGGTACGCTTTCTGTTTTTTCTTAATGACCCCTCTAAGACGCTTGCTCGTCCAGCTCGGTCTAAAACTGCTACCTATGAGCCATTTCCCCCTTCTCGGGATATATGCCTCTGACAACTCCTGCAACTTCAACCTGAAGTAACCCCAGGCGTCATCTGCCCTTAGATCCCTAAATATGTTAGCCCAGTCCACTTCCCTAACTAGTCGCCTTAATTTAGTAAAGTTAGCCCTTTTGAAATCGTACATCCTAGTCTCAGATGCACTATTCATTATCCTCCCATTTATTTGGAAACGAATTAGCTCATGATCACTCGAGCCAAGGTTGTCCCCTACAACAATTTCCTCAACAAGGTCCTCGTTACTCACCAAAATCAAATCTAAAATGGCATCCCCCCTCATCGGTTCAGCAACCACTTGATGAAGGAATTCATTAGCTATCACGTCTAGGAAAAGCTGAGCCCTATTATTATTACTAGCATTTGTTTCCCAATCTATATCCAGGAAGTTAAAGTCCCCCATGATCAAGCAGTTCCTATTAGTGTTTACCTCCTTAAAAACATTAAAGAGCTCTCTATCTGTCTCCAAGCTAGATCCTGGCGGTCTATAGCACACCCCAATCACTATCCCGGGTGAGGCTCTGGTAGTTTTCTTCCCCAATGTGACCATTGCCCAAACAGACTCTGTATTATCCATTGCATTGCTAGTTATCTCATTACATTTCACCTCATTATTGATATACAGTGCTACTCCCCCACCTTTACCTTTGCATCGGTCTTTCCTAAACAGCACATACCCTTCCATACCTGTACTCCAGTCATGGCTACCGTTCCACCATGTTTCGGTTATTCCTACGATATCCGGTTTCAATTCCCGGACCAGGAGCTCCAGTTCCTCCATTTTGTTACCTAAGCTTCTCGCATTGGTGAACAAACATCCTAATTTTTCCTGTTGGGCTCCTCTCACTCTTTTCACCCAACTCGGTAGGGACACAGTACTTCCAGTATGACTTATAGATCTAGTATCCATCCCCCCCCCTCTTCCTTACACGTAACTGCCCCCCTCTGGCTATATCTGTTGTTATCTTGTTGTCCTCACTCCCAATGTATAAATTTGGTGTGGAGAGCACCAGGACCTCTCCCGACCGTCTCCCCCCAGTGTCTAGTTTAAAGCTCTTTTAATCAGATGAGCCAGCCTCCCTCCTAGAAGTCTACTTCCTTCCCTACTTAGGTGGAGCCCATCCCTTGAGAACAGTTGTCTGTCCCCAAAAGCCTCCCAGTGCCCATACATCCCAAAGCCCTCCTTGTAACACCACTCCCTCAGCCAACTATTAATCGTCACGATCCTCTCACCCCTTTGGCGCCCTTCCCTAGGGACAGGTAGAATCCCACTGAAGATCACCTGAGCCTCAATTTCCTTGAGCGTCTTACCCAACCTGGCATAGTCTCCCTTGATCCTCTCTAGCGAGAATCTAGCCGTGTCATTCGTTCCTACATGAAGGATGATCAAAGGGTTTTTACCCGCTCCTCTTAGGATCCTTTTCAACCTCAGGTCCACATCCCGTATTTTAGCACCCGGTAGACAGCACACCCTTCTGTTCTCCGGATCGGCCCTGGTCACAGGCCTGTCCAACCTTCTCAGTATGGAATCCCCAATCACGTACTAGCCCGTGAGGCATTGCAAACCCTTCCCAAAACACCCTGCAGCCAGTTGCACAGTGGGATAGTTACTCACAGTGCACTGCTCTCTCTTGCCATCCAAGAACTGCTAGCATGGATGTGCTCTGGTGACACAAGGGGCATAGGGAGGACATTCAATAGCTGTTTAGTTAAAACACTTTAACTAAAGCAGCAATGCCAGGGGGTTGGTGGCTCCTTTCTTTCCTCACCCTGGAGTAAACGCAGCTTTTTATTCCATTTTTGATGTTTCATGGAATAGCAACAGACGACCGAAGAAAGACGTGGACAGGGTGGGTCTCAGGGGAGGGGCAGAGAGGTTCGAGCGGTGGGCAGAGCAGGTCTCGGAGGTGGGGGCAGTGGGCAGGGCAGGTCTCAGGGGAGGGGCAGAGGTGAGAGAGGTGGGCAGGGTGGATCTCCAGGGAGAGGCACAGAGGTGTGGGTGGTGGGCAGGGTGGGTTGCAGGGACGGGTCAGCGAGGTGGCGATGGCGGCTGGTGGGCAGACCTTGTGGTAGGGAGTGGAGAGGCACGAGCAGGAGGCAGGAAGGCCTTCGGGGAGGAGAGGAGCGAGCGAAAGGTGGCTCAGCTGTCCTCAGCCAAAGAGGAAGAACGGGGATGGGAAGTGGCCAAACAGGAGCAAGAGGGGAGCACAGGTGGGGCCTCAGAGAGAGGAGAAGGGTGGGGGGGGCAGTGCCATGGTCTGGGCACCAATGGGCCCCCCACTTTTAGGGAGCTTCCAGCGCTCACACCCAGCCTCCCCAAATGCAAGAGCCATGGGCCACCTATTCTCTTCATCTTCACTAACCAAGCCCCTCCCCAAGCTATGCTGATGGGAGAAGCCCTCCTGTTGACACAGCGCTATCTGCACCGGGGTTAGGCTGATATAACTGCATTGCTGAGGGAGGTAAATTTTTTACACCCCTGAGTAATGTAGTTACACCGATCTAATTTTGTAGTGTCGACCTGTCCCCAAAGAACCTTGGGAGTAAAACTTCCCCTGCTCCTCTGCTTTACTGAATCCAAACAAGCAAAGCTTGTCAGGCGCAGATGGAGGTTGGCAGAGAGTCAGGTATGTGCAGACATGATCCCTTGAGCAGCTGTAGGCACCATGGCTTAGCTGGCTAAAACCACTGTTTTGTATACAGGAGATCCTGGGTTCAAGTTCCAGTGGTACCTTACTGAGTTGCTTTTGGGGCACCTGGTACTGGCTACTGTCAGAAGACAAGATTCAGAGCTAGATGGACCTTCGGTCTAGCCTAGTGTGGTTTTTCTTATGGTTTAAATTACACTCACAGGCACTGAGGATAGAGTTACTGAAAGTTTGGGAGTTAGGAGCTGATAGGTCAGTGGTCCAGTCCCCTCACAGACGACCCCGTCCCTCTGGGACAGGGGCAGGTCTGAGCTCTCACACCAAATGCTCATTGTGGCTGCCAGAATCTGTGGGCAGCTCGTTTAGTTTATGCCGAGGGTTGAGTCCTGTTTTGAGCACCGAGTATGAGAATGAAAATCCTAAACCGCCCTTTGAAATAACAAAAGCAGCAGGACGTGTTTCTGTCCCTGCCCCAGAGCAGACAGACCAATGGAGAAATGCCATGAGTCCAGGGTAATACTCCCCTGCGGTTTTACCATTTCCACTTGCTAAACCCCCTCCCAACCTTCTGGGCTTCTGGAGCAGGGGACTGAGCCTGAGCCGAGACACGGACACTGCAACTTTACAGCCCAAGCCGCATGACCCTGATTAATGTGACACGGGCCAGTCGTGGGTGTTTCATTGCACTGGAGACGTAGCCTAATGTTATGTCTGCACTGCGATTAACACACCCAGGGCACCTGTCGCAAAGCCCGGGTCAGCTGACTCAGGGTTATGCGGCTTGGGCTGCAAGACTATAAAATTACAGTGCAGACAGATGGGCTTGAGCCCAGTCTCTGAGACCCCACGAGGGGTGAGGGTTTCCAAACCCAGGCTTCAGTGTGAACACAAATATCTGCACCACAGTTTTTAGCCTCTCAGCTTTAGCTTCATGAGCCCACGTCAGATGGTCTAGGCCAGCCATGCTGCCATCTTTATCCCAGGAGAGATGGACTCTAAGGGTACGTCTCCATTGCAATGTCAGCCCAGGGGAGGCTCGCTGTGCTCAGAGCAGCACCCTGGAAGCCCCATATTCACCAGTCTCATATAATGATGATACGGTTTGTACAAAGTCTGCCTGGTGAGGTATCATTTCAAAAGTCTTGGTCTGTTGAACCTTAATATTGTGTTGGATTGTGTGTGTAGCATTGGCTGGGAAGTTGTGCTCTGTGTGTGTTACTGAGATGAGGTTGGGAAATGCCCACCACCAGCCTTTCAGGTGTGACAATGGAGGAGCCAGACCCGCTGGTGGCCTATTAAAGAGATCCACACTCCCAAGGACTATCCCAGGAACCGGGTACAATGCAGACTTCTCCGAGATAGCACAGCGACAATGGGCACTGCTTGACTCACATCCTAGCAAAGGTACTTCCTAGCCAGTTGGAAGAAACTATGAAAGGCGGGGTAGAGACATGAATTGGCCTCTCTCCCCCACAACTCCACACCTGTAAACACATCTGGAGGACAAACACTGTTAGGTGTGAGAAGTATAAACTGTTCAATATGTTCAGTTAGTTGGTTAATAAGATGTTTATGAAGTAAATTGAAATTTAATGTGGATAAATGTAAAGTAATGCACATTGGAAAAAATAACCCCAACTATACATACAACATGATGGGGGCTAATTTAGCTACAACGAGTCAGGAAAAAGATCTTGGAGTCATCGTGGATAGTTCTCTGAAGATGTCCATGCATTGTGCAGAGACTGTCAAAAAAGCAAACAGGATGTTAGGAATCATTAAAAAGGGGATAGAAAATAAGACTGAGAATATATTATTGCCCTTATATAAATCCATGGTACGCCCACATCTCGAATACTGTGTACAGATGTGGTCTCCTCACCTCAAAAAAGATATTCTAGCACTAGAAAAGGTTCAGAAAAGGGCAACTAAAATGATTAGGGGTTTAGAGAGGGTCCCATATGAGGAAAGATTAAAGAGGCTAGGACTCTTCAGCTTGGAAAAGAGAAGACTAAGGGGGATATGATAGAGGTATATAAAATCATGAGTGATGTTGAGAAAGTGGATAAGGAAAAGTTATTTACTTATTCCCATAATACAAGAACTAGGGGTCACCAAATGAAATTAATAGGCAGCAGGTTTAAAACAAATAAAAGGAAGTTCTTCTTCACGCAGCGCACGGTCAACTTGTGGAACTCCTTACCTGAGGAGGTTGTGAAGGCTAGGACTATAACAATGTTTAAAAGGGGACTGGATAAATTCATGGAGGCTAAGTCCATAAATGGCTATTAGCCAGGCTGGGTAAGGAATGGTGTCCCTAGCCTCTGTTCGTCAGAGGATGGAGATGGATGGTAGGAGAGAGATCACTTGATCATTGCCTGTTAGGTTCACTCCCTCTGGGGCACCTGGCATTGGCCACTGTCGGTAGACAGATACTGGGCTAGAAGGACCCTTGGTCTGACCCGGTACGGCCTTTCTTATGTTCTTATGTTAAATCACTGGCTTTAAAATAAGATCCAATCTGGAGCATATGAACTATTGACCCCTGGACTCCATCTCTGAGAGGGGACTTGTTTACCATCAGGGGACAGGCTCAAACCAGTCCAAACCGGTTTTTCCCGCCAAAACCAGCCCTCAGCGTTCCATCTCCTCAGCACTTTTCCCGCCACAGAAGTGATATAAGGACGTGCTCAGCGCCTGCGCGGGGCCGCCCCCCCCCCCAGCGACGGCCCCTCCACGGTCGGGTCTTCCCAGTGCTCCCGAGCCGGAGAGTGATGAGCCCCCTCGGTCCCGCCGTGAGACTGAGGCACAGGAGGCCTGTCACCCCCATTCCTGCCGTCCTGCATCCCTGGTGTCCAGCCTCCCACAGGGCCTCCCTGCCAGCGACGAAACCCACCCGTCGTCTGGACTCCCCAGGGCTCCTCCTCAACGGCTCTAAACCAGCCGGCGAGTGGAAGGTCCTGGGCCTCGCGCCGGCCTGTGGGACCCGCTGCACCTGCACAGGGGGGAAAGGTTTCTGTGCTGGGACATCGTTTAGTGTTTTCCGGTTTCCAAGGGAGGGTTTCTGGGCCTGAGTGTTAAGCTCCCAAAGCCAGTCGCTGTTTGATTGGATTCATTAAGTTTGCATTTTCCCTTCTTCCCCCAGGTTTCTGTACCTTTACCCTGACTACACTGACCTTTGTTTGTGCCAAACCACCTTGTTGCCTCTTTATTTTATTGACAGCTCACAAGGAGGGAGGCTAAATCCACTGGTGATAGAGACAGGAGGGAGTCGAGTTTGTATGTCCTGAGAAAAGGGGCGTTTTCCTTTCCTATTTCTCCCCTGCCACTTCTAACGTTTTCCTTTGAAGCGCTGCCTTATTCCCCTGGAGGTCACAGAGGGGACGTGGCCACCTTCCCCTCTGACAGTGAGATATTGGCTCGGCTCTTTCTTTACGCTGCTGCTGTTAGTCCATGAAACATCAGGGATGGATGCAAGGCTGAGCTCACGCACCAACCCCCTGAAACATTTCAGTGCCCCAGAGAAATCCTGCCCCCGGCTATTGGCATCATCTGGTGGCCTCTGGGTGACTGGGCAGTGCTAAGATGTAGCCACTTCTGGGGTGGATCCAGGGTGGCCATTATTTCCTAGTGACAGGCCATGGACATTTCTTACCTATTTTGTCCCTCCAGGCCTTCCATTCTCCTGTTCAAGAGACATCCCCCAGGGCTCCCTCTGCCTGTGTGACTGGCCAGCAGGGGGCGGTGGTCACTTTCTATCCACTTCTCAGGCACTGTGAGGTAACAGTGTTGCTGGGTGGGGGTGGGGCTGTGTGGGGAGGTAGCAGCTGAAGGGGGATTGTGGTAGGGGGAGGCCTCTGGGTGGCTGGGCAGGGGGTACCCTAGTGAGGTTGGTGGGTTCTGGAGGTGGGTATCGCTGGGGGCCTGGGGGCTGCAGAACAGCCGGGGTGGGCGTCTCTTGGGGAGGCGGGACAGGGGGTTAGAGGGAGCCTGGTGCTGTGCCAGGGGCTCTGTCTGGGCTTCCCCCGCAGACTCCTGGGATCGCTGCCCTGCCCAGTGCACAGAGTGTGTGTGGGAGAATCCCCGGCGCTAGGCCAGGGGGTGCCCCTGTAAAGCATCAGGGGATCCCGCAGGGGGGAGGAGGGGGTGCCAGGCAAAGGGCAGGGCAGATCCTGCTGGAGGGCGGAGGGGATCCTAGGCAGGCAGTGAGGGACTGAGTTCCCAGTGGGGGTCCCTTTTGGGGGGGTCTCTGGCTGTTGTGGTCTCTTGGTGGGGGGAACCTTTTGGGATTCCCAACCTGGCAATGAAGGTCTGGTGGGAGTTCTCTGGCCGGTGGGGCTCTGAGGGGTATCTGAGGTCCCTGGCCAGGGACTCTGGAGGCTGGGTCCCAGGGAGTATCTGGGGGGGGGGGGCTGGCTGGGGCTCTAGGGGCTGCTCCTGACCCCTCTTCTTCTCCCTGATTAGCTTATGCCAGAATCCTGGCTCCAAGCACTGCCCGACATTCCCCGGCCAGGCCCAGTCACTGTGATAACTTTCTAGCCACTTATCAGACACTGTGAGGTGAAATCACAGATTTTTGTTCTGCTCCCCTCTTGAAAACTGCAGGAACTTCCAGTTCCATTGTCCTAGATTGTCTAGTCCATTGTCCAGTCCTTGTCCTAGATCTGGGGGGTGAGGGAGGTGGGAGGGGGGTCAGCGCTGCCGCACAATGGTCTCTTCCACAGCATTCTGGACTCTTTTTTTCTGAACTCTGGTTTCATTGAGACCATTGTTAATCCAGAGTCACTGTATGGAAAGACAAGGAGTGACTCCGGATGGACAGTGGGGCAAATGAGATCAGCAATTCTCCCTGTGAGGAGGGGCTCTCATTAGCTGCTCTCCCCAGAGAGCTAAAGGAGGGAAACTGCTCAAACGCTCTGTCCCTCTCTGCTCAGGATACTGGGGTTCAGCTTTCTGGGTCAGACGTTGCAGCCTCCATTGTGATCTGGGAGACCAGGCTTAGCAGCTGCTGCTCCCCCAGCGGGGTTCTGTGCTGGGAAGTGAACTGAATTCAAGCTGCTTCTCTGCCCGGCCCAGGGGATGACTTTCTCCAGCTGGTCCTAGCCCCCTAGGGCAGCCCTGGGCCCTGTTAATACTAAATTCTGAGCCAGAGTCTCCAGGTAACTGAAAGACCTCAGGGAAAGTGCTGGGGTCTGGTAAGAAAGTGACTCTGCACAAACAGCCCCTCCTCGTTTCTCCTCCCAGTAGCAATTGCCAGGAGAAAATCCAGCCATGGGAAAGCAAAGCCCACAGGAATGGGACTTTCCCAGCCAGAGGGGCAGGGAGAGAGGACGAGGAAGGAGAGACTGAAAGGGGCAGTGGGAGAAATGAGTGGGGGGAGAGATTTCCAGCTCTCTAGTCCACCCAGACACATGTATTGCTGCATCCCTGGGCAGAACCACTTTCCAGTGAACAAATCAAGGATCAGAGAGAGGAAAAGCCAGTTCCTGACTCCATATTCCCCCTTCTGGGGTGTGGCTGCCGTGGGGTCAGAGTCTGAGGGAATCCCCCACAGTGACTCCTTTGGTTCTGCTCTTTTCTAGCCTTGTGTTCAGAGACTTTGTTACAGGGTGAGGGGAGGGAGAAGGGAGGTTAAAAATGTGTCTGGGCTTAGCCTGTCAGGAGGGGCCAGGTCTACATTGTAATAAACAGATTGAGCATTTCCCAGCATGGCAGAATCTAGGGTGTCTGTCTGCAGGGAAAGGGTCTGGGGGAATTGTGATGTGAAATTAACTAAAACCTGTTCTGAAACACCCACAACTGCCCTTCTCCCCCAGACAGGCTGCAGAATGACGTCCATGTCTTGCTCCAGCTCATCCCAGCCTGCCGTGGGACAGGGAAGAGAAATGGCTGCAGTGGAGCCAACTCAGGTAGAGATTATCGGGGGGTTGCTGGTGGTTCCTGCTGGAGGAGAGGGAGAGCTAATACACCAGAGATGGGAAGGTTTGCACAGTCTGGTTTGGAGGTTGGAGCAAGGCAGGAAATTCACAGCGTGGGGAAAGGAGGAGGCCAGGGTGTGGCAAACCTGCTGGGAGTTATTTAATAAGTGGCCTAGATTCTAGGAACAGACCCAGGAGGTTGGGAGGTGGAAATGCCCTAATTTGTGAAGAAAGAAAATAGCCCACCTACATGGAGCTAGTCAAACTGACCAGACTCCCAGTGCTGGAGCCTGAGCTCACTAACCAGCGGCTGCTGTGAGATATGAAGGGGGCACCCATGAGTCAGGCTTATTGGAGCTGCCTCTCCCTTCATATCCCGCTCCTCACAATGAGGAGGTTATTGGGCTTCCTACCAGGGAGCTCTCCCTGGACCCTACTAGGGGCTCCATCTCCTGTATCAGTCGGTGTCTAGTAGGTGTGTGATGGATCTGCTGGGAGAGACAAGGGGCTCTCTCTTCGTCCCCTCACCCTGGTATTTGCTGGATACGCTGAGCGGGGTCGGGGTGGGACTCTGTTGACTGCGATCCACCCAGAGCTTCCATTTGATTGGCTCCTCTCTGCCACAAATAGTGGGGCTGTGAGTGGGGCAGCAGGTCCTGAGTGTTGGACTCTTGCTCTTTCAGGGGCCGGTGACCTTCGAGGAGGTGGCTGTGCATTTCACCAGGGAAGAGTGGGCTCTGCTGGACCCCGCTCAGAGAGCCCTCTACTGGGATGTCATGCAGGAGAACTATGAGACGGTGACCTCGCTGGGTAAGGGTTCTTGTCCCCTCGGATCTTGGAAGGGGAAATGAAGAGTGAAGGTTCACGCCAGCCCCACAATGCCACCTCTACTCTGTCCTGTTTCAACATCACGCTCAGGGAGGGGTCGGGTGGCGCTCGCGGGGACAGGGTGGCGTGCTTTTTTTTTGCTTGGGGTGGCAAAACTGTTAGAGCCGGCCCTGGCAGCATCACCCCAATATGCCAGTGACACACACACTACCAGAGACCCTCCCCTGCTGCAGAACACTTTGGGAACAGAGCACAGGAGCAGTATCACACAATGTCAAATATCTCCTCTTTACTGAAGTAAAACTGGGGGTTAGGTCCAGCCTAACGAACAGAAGCTTCCTACCCCCGGCCTTCTCTCAAACCCTGAGCCTTCTCTACCCAAACCAGAATGTGCTTGGGGTGTAACAAGCAAGCGACTGGAGTCAGAGCTGCTGGTCCAAGGTTACTTATCACACAGACACTCAGTGCGTCCTTGAATGCTGGCTGGGAGTATCCAGACAGGGGATCTCCAGCAGCAGAACACTGAATCTCACCCAGGATTATAGATGACACAACTCCTGACTGCTCTGGATTGCGCCCCAGCATGTGAAAATGGCCTAAATTGGTAGTGACATTTCTTGAGACATGCAGAGTCTTGCTCCGATATCACCAGGTGTAATAACAATAACAGGAAAGGCCAAATATGGAAAACTTATTGTTCAGCTCGCTTTTGACCTGCATCATATTTTGCAATATATTCCAAATAAGGAAATTAACGTGCAACATATGTGTCATTGTTTGGGGTTTTGAGTTTTAAAAGGCTTGTGTGATTTTTAGCTCAGGGGGACAGTATTCCAATAGCTGTTGCTCCCTGCGCACTTTTAACCAAAAGAAGAGCCTCAGGCTGAGCTGATTCAAAATCAATCATGTGGTTGTTTTCCACAACAGCTTCAAGAGGTCCCTGTGATGGAATGTAAATGTCTTCTTCACACCGTCCCCCTGCAGGAGACTGGCTGTTTGACCAGCTGTTTGCCTTGCTGTCTCTGAGGAACTGCTCTGTGGGTGTTCCCCAGAATTGTAACTTTTTCAGTAATATCATACAGTAAAATCTCATAACTTTACATACAGTGTTACTACACATTTTAACAGGAGGATAATATTCAGTAGATTATGTGTTTTCAAATGATACCTCACAAGCCATACTGTGTACAAAATTGATCATAATTTTCAGGAAGAGTGAACACAGGGATATAGACTGACACAGTGTCTGTGTGTGTGTTCCCAGCAGATATGTTGGTATTTCAATCCCTCATAAGCATAGTGTTCAGCATCTTCAAGGACCTGGAGAACTGGTCCTGGGAATTCACTGGTTTACCAAGTGCGACACTGGATGGAATTGTGAGACACTGTGGTATTAATAATAAAATAATAATATAATCTGATAAAATTGCAATGAATCATGCTAGATATGCCATGCCAGGTGTCAGTGAAAATGTTATGATTTTCCACGTATGATAATATTGTTTCTATGTTTGTATCACCTTTGTATTGTGAGTTATAGATATGCAGGGTATATCTGTATTTCCAGACTTGTGTAGTGTTTCTGGGTGACACCCCCAGACATATTGGCATCAACACTGCTTAGCCTGTTTGATGGCCCATTGAGAGTCATCAGCTGTACAATGAGCCCATGGAAAGGACCAAGGGGATACACCTATTGAGTCAGCAAGACATGCCGGGGTATGCCTGTCTACTGAGAACTCCAAGGCTTTTCCATACCATGTGCTGTGAATCTTGTGTTTGGGACACAGGAAGTACAGGCCACATGGCAAAAGGAATATATAGGGCAGCTGCATCATCTCCATTTTGTCTTCAATCCCCCTTCCTACCTCTGGAGCAACTTCTCTACAAACTGAACCCTGGAAGAAAGGAGTGAATGACCCATCCAATCTGTGGATGTGTTCCAGACAGACTTTCAACTCACCAATACTGCTAAGAACCTGATATATCCATTTTGGAATGTATCTGACTGCTTTTCCATTTAACTTCTTTCTGTCTTTCTTTCGTTTAAACCTTTAGTTTAGATGCTAAAGGATTGTCTGGAAGGATGGAATTTTGGGTAATATCCAAACCTATACTGACCTGGTGATGTGGCTGACCCTTTGGGGTCAGAGGAACACTTTGTTTATGTGAGCAGAGTTTTTAAATAACCTCTCACTGTACTGGACCTAAGTGCTGATTAGGAGTCAGAGAACTGGGATGCAATAAAGGGGGCCGTGTGATTTCTTTTTTCAGCTTCTCGATAACCCATGTGGGGGATCAGAAGCACAGTTGGTGACTGGTCAGTGAGTTTAACTTCAGTGTTAACCAGCAGTTTTGGGCGCATCTGCTCTCCCTTTTTCAGCCTGTCCTAACTTTGGCATTTTCAGTGAGAACTGCCCCTGGCCCACCAGGTCACACTAAGCACTGAAGTTAAATTAATAGAATGTTTGTTTATGACCAAGTCTTATGAAATCAACTGAACTCCTTTGTTTTCTTTCATCTGAGCAGGGTTTCTAGTTTTCCAACTTAATGAGATCTTTCAGCTGGAACAAGGGGAAGAGCCATGGGTCCCAGACCTCCAGGGTTCAGAGGAAAGAGAGATCCTGAGAACTCCCTGCACCGGTGAGGAAACATTAAACCACCTCAGAATCTGTAAGCGCCTGAAGGAAACGTCTGGGATGCCCAACAAAGCCCTTGGGGAGGTCTCTCCATTCATTATTGTCCCTAACAGGAGTCGTATCCTCAGGGTAAATATAGTTCATGGCTTCTGTAGATCCTAGCAGACACCAGGCAGTAGCTTCCTCTCTTCCCCCTGCATATTTGGATGGGATGTGAAGGCTGAATTCATCCTCCTCCTCTCTCCTATTTGGGGGAAGAGTTTGGGGGAGTTCAGCTCCTGATTTTTATTTGACCTGTCTTCAGCACTTGTTTTCGTTCGGACTTCCCCTTTCCATCCCTGTTTGAGGTTTCTGTCTCTGTCACAGCAGGTGATGCAATGGCATGTGAGAAAGAGGAGCAGAATTCTCAGCCTGAAAATGTTGAGCCAGTGGGTAAAAACAGAGCATTATCGCAAAGATCGAAAAGGAATGTGTCTAGGAGTCCTGAGCAGGGAAACTCCTGGGAGATTCAGCACAGACCAGAAACAGATCAAGGAAACCAGCCAGGGGAGAAAGTGGATAAATGTATTTCCTCTTGGGGAACTTATAAGGTCCTCATGGAAACCACAACACAGCAGGATATCCTCAGACGACAGAGAAAAAATACATGCACTGAGTGTGGCTTCACTCACAGATCAGACCTTTCTAGACATCAGAGGATCCACACAGGGGAGAGGCCCTATGAATGCCGTGAGTGTGGGAAAAGCTTCACTAGCAGCTCAGGCCTTTCTAAACTTCGGAGAATCCACACGGGGAGAGGCCCTATGAATGCAGTGTGTGTGGGAAAACCTCTTGGCACTCAGCCCATATTAGGCATCAGAAAATCTGCAAGGGAGATCAACACTGTAAAAATCTCTAGGGCTATCAATACTTTACTTTTCCTGATTCCCACATACTAATTTTTAAAGCTTTTTGAACTTTTTGCAGCACCGTTATCTCTCAGCTTGACCAGATGAGTGGCCCATTTTTGCCTTTTGCAGTTCACCCTCTTTTGAGATGGACCCATTTGTCCTTTCTATTGTCCCACAAGTAATCTGACTGTGCCCTTCGTATGAGGAACCAGGGAGCATCACATTTATACCATTGCTCCTATTGCAAAGTTATTGTTAGAGTCACCAATGATTCAGATTGTATCATTGCCAGTTGTTCTTGCGTTGCTCTCGGTTCCGCTGAAGAGCAGATATATTGGAAACTTTTCAAATTTTATATGTAAATGAAGAGGAGTGGGAAAAAAGTGTCATTTCAGCCTCTGTGACACCGGGAGAATACATGGTGACACAGAGATTCCCTCCTTCCCCATCACCGCAGAACTTTTACCTTTTGTCTGAGCCATGCAGAGTTTATCTTCATCACATTCTATCCATCCACTTCTCAAAGTGTCATGCAATGAAGCATTCTGCATTGTCTGTGCTTGCAGATGATGTTTTGACTTCTTTAATCCTATATCAGAGTCGCTATGACTGGAGATGAAAGTGAAATTATAGGTGAAGTTATTGGTTAAAGATATTATTGTGTGATAATCTGAATTATTTTGGAAAACTGAAAGTAATCTTGTTTTTGTGTTTTGTTAGTCGTACAGGAAATGATGGCTAATCTTGAAAAGTTAATTAGATTTAATTTACCCTGGTTCCTCAACTGTTGCTACAGCTCTAGTACCCATCAATCCAAAGACTGAGAGAAATGGAGAGTTCCAACCATTGTCCTTTTAGTATCTTATTGTTCCTCTCTCCGTTTTTTGTGCTGGCCTTTCTATTCTATTACTTTCTGCCTTTGTTTAGTGGTAACAGTTGGTTTCCATCACTCACGTTTGTTTAAATCTCTGTTGTGAAATAAATGTTTTGCTTGTTCGATAACTGTACTCAGGTGCTGTGTGAGATGCAGTAGCAATGGTCCACAGTAACAACTAGTAACCTGGAATACCTGGGGAAGAGAGGATCTGGGATTTCACCGGGTATCTGGTGATCCGGGCTGGACCCCAGAGGGGGACACATTGAAGGAACTCAAGGGTTAAGGTGGCTCCTGTAGCTCAGAGGAGGGTCCTTGATTTCCAGCAGGCTGGTGAGTTTGGTCACTAACATCCAGCTGCCAAATGCAAAACTCCCTCTTCCTTGTGGCAGGTGGCAACAAGGAGACTCACAGCCCTCAGCAGCCTGAGAAGGGTCACAATGTGTCTCTATGTTGATCCACCTGTCAAATTCACACAGGGAAAGCTCCCGATAGCACAAAACTCTGCCCTATGAAATCATGGAACATGTGCTCTTTGCTCTGTGAAAGCATGTAAAGAATCCAAGCGCTGGAGGACAGGGTTTGGGTCCAGAGCGACCTAGACAAATTGGAGGATTGGGCCAAAAGAAATCTGAGGAGGTTCAACAAGGAGAATTGCAGAGTCCTGCACTTAGGACGGAAGAATCCCAGGCACTGCCACAGACTGGGGACTGACTGAGTGAGGGGGGTTTGATAGCAGCCTTCAACTATCTGAAAGAGCAGCATTGTGGGGTTTCTCCTGGCCACTTTTGCTGGGCTGGGCAGGCATCCTGGAGGCCTTTCTAGAAGAGAATTGGGAACGGAGTTAGAAAAACCAATGGGAAAACCAGAACCTCAGGTTTAGACTCATTTATTTATAATATTAAATCTTCAATTCTAGTGTCACAGTCAATACAATTGCTTCAGCCTGATAGTTGCCCAAAGGGAAACTTAACGTCTCTCCAAGGGGAGTGGAGAGAAAGCACTTCTCAGAGTCCAAGAGAGACAAGGCGGGTGAGGGTAAGAGCTTGCAGAGGACCAACCTCTGTTGGTGAAAGAGACAAGCTTTGGAGCTAACCCAGCACCCTTCTTCAGTTCTGTGTAGCCTGGAAGGTCGTCTCCTCCATAACCAGCAGTTAGAATATAAGAACAGCCACACTGAGTCAGACCAGTTCATCTAGCCCACTCTCCCGAAAGTGGCCAATGCCCGGCGCCCCAGGGGACCCCTGGAACCAACATGGATACAACACCACAAACAAGGTTAAAAGTCAATGCACATGGGAGAAGCATCTTGTGTTTCATTCCTTATGTCCTAGTCCCATCATGTGGCCATTTCCTTTTCTTCTTTTCTGTTAAAAGCTTTGGTGTTTTGCACAGAAACATTATTTCCCCAGGAGAGATCCAGGAGTGGGGGCTGCATTCCTGTGCCAAACAGTCACTGGAAGGGGGCAGACAAAGGCCTTTAGGACGAGGCATCTGTCACTGTCAAAAGATCATTTCCCTCCTGCAGGTCACTGGCAGCCTGAATTTGTTCCTTATCCTCCCAGAGTCTGGGGGCTGGAATCAGCACTACCCAGCCCCTCCGTATGTAGCAGGAACAAACACAAACCTGGTCTTTAAAACAAGCTGTCCCCTTCCTCCTCAGGGAAGATTTTTCTGTGATTGAAGTTGAGCTTTAGTTCCCCTCTCCTAGGGGCGGGGCTGGTGTGGGGCCAGCTCCCAGTGAGATCTGTTTTCACCTTTGCCCCCTTTCAGCCACTCTGGGATGGTAACTCTGCTCCCAGCTGTCAGGCAGCTTCCAGCCCATCCACCCTGCTCACTAACTCCATGGTCATGTGTCACCCCCTTTCACAGCACACAGAACCTGCAGGAAAGCTACTCCTGCCAGATGCATTGGTGGTATAGTGGTGTGCGTATGTGTCTTCTAAGCCGTTGATCTGGGTTTGATTCCCAGCCAATGCAATAATGGCTTTTCCCTTCTGTTGTTTCCTCATCTGGAAGTGGTTTAATTTCAGTCACATTGTGTTACAATCACATTATCTATAGAATGAATAGAATGAAGTCCAGCAGGTCGTACAGGATGGAGGCACACAAGGGGCTGGAATGTGTCATCTGAGAAAGACAGAAACCTGCATCTCCCATCCCCTGGCCTTGCGTGTTATGATTCCAGCTGCGTGAGCTGTTTGTAGGATGTTCCGGCATGATGGGGAAATGAAGTTTTGAGTCAGTTTTTGCTCCTGCAGATTCCTTTGCTGTTATAATGATAATGACATGAACAACAGGGAGGCAAAATAAACATAAACCCCAAATTGCAATACAGGTGGGGAAAGAGACGATCACGGTTAAGCCAAACACGTCAAAATAAAAATTAATACTAAAACAGGGGATGGGGGAAGAGATCAGGTATGTGGAGATCCCCTTGATATTTCAATGCACATTGTTAGAATCAAAGTTCAGACTTGACACTGGAAAACTACCTGTCTCTCTCAACACCTGTGATGAGCAAGATAGAGTTGGGACACCTGTTCTGCTTCAATCATTTATTGTCTCTCTGTTCTCTCCTTCTTCTCCCCCCAATTCCTCATCTCCAATGTCTCTGCCTTTCTCCTCTTGCTCCCTCTCCCCTGCCCTTTCCAGGAACTCACACTCTACAGCATTTAGGACAAGCCAGAGCTCCCATGTTCTGCACATGAGCCTGTGTCAGAGGACGTGTGACCCCGTCAGAACCAGTCACCAGATCAATATGACCCTTTATGGGCGACTTCTCTGCCTGCTCTGCAATTTACATCTCCCCTCTTCCCCCCCCCGCAAACAGGGTGGGGTACAGCTCTGAGTGAGAGGCCTCACAGGAGAAATTTCAGCCCAAAGACAAATTTGTGTGAAATGTTGAGAAATGAAGAGCCCCCCAAATCCCCAGAACTCTAGTGTCACCCCCATGGCACCAGCACAGGGAACCCAGTGAGATGGGGTTACAGAATACAAGGGGGGAGGCAGCAGGGAGAGAGGTGACAGGGAATCTCTCTTTTTCTTTCTCTCGTCACTTTCTGTTCTTCTCTTTCCTTCCAGGAACTGCAGTCACAGCAGGGAAGGGTTTGTCTCCGTGTCTGTCACGGAGGTGGTGGAAGTCACGGATTCTGTGATTTCCTGCAACCTCCGTGACTTCTGCAGTGGGCACAGTGGCTGACTCCAGGGCCATTCAATCAACTGGCTCCAGGGACTGCCCAAGCAGCGGCCAATGCGGCTGGCCCTGGGGACCACTTGACCAGTGGTCCCGAGGGCAGCAGGAGCAGCCACAGCTTGGTGGCCTCTGGCAGCACTTCTGGGGTGGCCAGAGCAGCAGCTGGCCCCCTGGGGCTCCCCCCTGCCCCAGCAGCAGCTGGAGTGGCAGCGACTCTCAGGGCTTCTCCCCTGGTAGCTGGTGCTCATTATCCATCAAATAAATCAAAACACTTCCCCCTGCAAGTGGATTTAGCCCAGGACCCTCAGAGTCAGCAGCTGTTACGCCCCCACTGAGCTCTCTGGTCAGGTGTCCTAGTGCCGGGAGCCTCTGATGTAGATCCTAAAATAGCGTTTTTGCACCACGGGCGGCTGAAATTTTGGACCAGACATTGTAGCTCCACTGTTATTTTACTGAATTGCTTCAAAACAGCAAGTGTAGAAAGTCTCCTAAGTGCCAGGCTCTCTGCCACAGCTGCCCCTGCTCTGCAGGAGTCTGTGCGTTCCACCCAGCAACGCACACACCTGCTCCGCACTGAAGGGGGGTCAGACAGTGACGGTAACGCAAATCTTCCGACTATTAACCCAGGTCCCTTTCTTTAACCCAGGATGTGCTAGTCACCTGTTAGCCATGGCGTTATCTTCACCTTCAAATACCTCTCAGGACATTTAACAGAGGAAGTGAACCCCCCCCCCCGAATGGCTCCCTGTTGAGGCGTTGTCCCGGACCTGCCCCTGGAGACCGTCTGGTTTTATACTCTTAGAGCTTTTTCTCTTCAAACCCCTTATCCCAATCTCTGGGCCAACCTCCGCATTTCAGAGTTTAGAATTTACTCTCATCACCCTCCTATGGCACTTTCCATGTGAATTGGGCAAAGCAAGTAGGGGAAGCTGCATGGCTAATGAAAACCAATGCTCTGGGTGAGGCCTGAACTCATACCCACAGCTGTATTTCCCCCTGCATGAGCCACTATAGGTGCTTCTTAGACAAACTTGGGCTGTAGGTGGTTATGTGTGTCTGTGCTTCACCACTTTTGCTGCTCTGTGAAAAGCTGATGGTTCAAGCAGAAGCTGGTGGGTTTTTGTTTTGGTTTAAGCAATTAGAGTCTAGTACATTTTAACAGGCAGAAAATGTCCTATTCTGGTCTAGCCCCATTTGACTCCTTCTGTCCATCTTCTTCCTTCCCCCTCAGTGTCTTTCCTTCCCCATTGGGGACATGCAGAGATGAACCCCAGTCAGTCTGTGTCACAGAGAGTCTGTATCTCCTAAGGAATGTGGGTGAAGGATTCCAGCTGAATTAACGCCGCTCACCTGGGTTAGAAACATTTGTTTCTTTCGAGCACATAGTGGGAAATGGGACATTAATTCAGAGCCAGGAGGCAAGGCAGAGGCTTCATGATCTTGATCTCCATGAAGGGAGAGAGGATCCCCAGGAAGGAACAGAGCTTCCTTTAGACTCAAGCTGGGTCTCCTGGAAGTTGGAAAAGACCCTTGGTCACTGAGGATCTCATGGGATCGTGCTGCTCCAGAGGCTCCAGAGTCCTGGGTGTGGGGAGGGTGTCACTGCACAGTCTGAAATGGAAGGGAGGACCCTGGAAGGGACGGGGAGGAACAGAAATGGAGAGGAATGAAACAGAATAAACACCTCTTCTCTCTCCCCTCCCCAACCCAGCAAGAACTGTTATCAGTGGGGAAACTCCCCACCATGAACGGCAGAGAACACAGAGACATTTGCCTCACACTGAGCAGTAGGGTGACCAGTCACCAAGTGTGAAAAATCAGGAAATTTCACCAGCTGTATTGGTGCTATAGTGGTGAGCATAGCTGCCTTTCAAGCAGTTGACCTGGGTTTGATTCCTAGCCAATGCAGTGATGTGATGTTTCTTCCCCTGGGAATTGGTTTAGTTTCAGTCACTTTGTACCTGTTTATCAATAGAATGAGAGAATCAGTGTCCCAAATCCCAACAGGTCATTAAACACCCAAGGGGTGGGACTATATAATGAGCAGTTGGAGTCATCCTTGTATTACAATGCTTGGTTTATTTTTTTTTTTTAATTTCCTTTACTTCCCTCTCCCTTTTAGACTCAGAGCCTTTAAGGTCAGAAGGGACCAGTGTGATCATCTTGTCTGACCTGCTGCACCTTGCAGGCCAAAAGACCCCACCCACCCACTCCTGTAATAGACCCGGGAGGAGAGGCAGCTCCGTGCTCTGCCCCTACCCCAGGCAGCGCATGGAGGCCCTCTGCTCCCCTCCCCCTCCAATGGGTGAGCAGAGATGTGCCAGAAGCACTAAGGTGGCTCCCTGCCCACTCTGCCTCTGTCCCTCCGTGCCGCTCCCAGAAGTGGCTGGCATGTCCCAGCATCCCCTGGAGTGGGGGGAGTGTCTCCACGTGCTGCCCCTGCCCCGAGCACCAACTCTGCAGCTCCCATTGGCCAGGAACTGTAGCCAATGGGAGCTCTGGGGGCAGCGCCTGCAGACAGCAGCACATGGAGATCCCCTGGCCCCACCCACCTAGGAGCTGCTGCCAGAGGGTTGTGTGTACCAGTCACTTTGGGAGCTGCACCACCCCTCCTGCACCCCACCCCCACCCCCAGCACAGCGCCCACACCCAAATTTCCTCCCAGTGCTTTGCTTGTCTTCCTTTCACCAGAACCATCCTTCTTCTCCTGGGCTGCAAGTAGCCACCCCTGGGAAGCCAAGAGGCAGGCACAGGATTCTGCAAGGTAAGTGTCCCCCTTCACAGGCATTCAGAGAGGAAGAAGAGACAAAAATGGGAATGGGGGAAGTATAACAGACCTATTGAGCATAGAAATCACTGCTGCTCCTACAACAGCAGGGACAGGCCACTGGGAGCTGGGAAAAATTAAGCCATCATGTTTCTGCCTGGTTTTGTTAGGCAAACATGATAACCACTACACTACAGAAACTCTGTTTCAGGGCTCTGCCCCTCCCTTCATAAGAACATAAAAACGGCCAGACTGGGTCAGACCAAAGGTCCATCCAACCCCATATCCTATCTGCCAACAGTGGCCAATGCCAGGTGCCCCAGAGGGACTGAACCTAACAGGTGATGATCAAGTGATCTCTCTCCTGCCATCCATCTCCATCCTCTGACAAACAGAGGCTAGGGATACCATTCCTTACTCAGGCTGCCTAATAGCCATTAATGGACTTAACCTCCATTAATTTATCTGCAAAAATAATGAGGAGTACTTGTGGCACCTTAGAGACTAACAAACTTATTTGAGCATAAGCTTTCATGGGCTAAAATCCACTTCATCAGATGCATACAGTGGAAAATACAGCAGGAAGATATATATATACACAGAGAACTTGAAAAAATGGGTGTTGCCATCCACACTATAATGAGAGTGAGCAGTTAAGGTGAGCTATTATCAGCAGGAGAAAAAAACTTGTAGTGATAATCAGGATGGCCCATTTCCCACAGTTGACAAGAAGGTGTGAGTAACAGTAGGGGGACAAATAAACATGGGGAAATAGTTTTACTTTGTGTAATGACCCACTCACTCCCAGTCTTTATTCAAGCCTAATTTAATGGTGTCCAGTTTGCAAATTAATTCCAATTCAGCATCTCTCGTGGGAGTCTGTTGTTGAAGGTTTTTTGTTGTAATATTGCGACTTTTAGGTCTGTAATCGAGTGACCAGGGAGATTGAAGTGTTCTCTGGCTGTGTTTGAATGTTATAATTCTTGATGTCTGATTTGTGTCCATTTATTCTTTTATGTAGAGACTCTCTGGTTTGGCCAATGTACATGGCAGAGAGGCATTGCTGGCACATGATGGCACATATCACATTGGTAGATGTGCAGGTGAATGAGCCCCTGATGGCATGGCTGATGTGATTAGGTCCTATGATGGTGTCCCCTGAACAGATATGTGGACAGAGTTGGCAATGGGCTTTGTTGCAAGAATAAATTCCTGGGTTAGTGTTTTTGTTGTGTGGTTGCTGGTAAGTATTTGCTTCAGGTTGGGGGGCTGTCAGTAAGCAAGGACTGGCCTGTCTCCCAAGATCTGTGAGAGTGAGGGATTGTCCTTCAGGATGGGTTGTAGATCCTTGATGATGCACTGGAGAGGTTTTAGTTGGGGGCTGAAGGTGACGGCTAGTGGGGTTCTGTTCCTTTCTTTGTTGGGCCTGTCCTGTAGTAGGTGACTTCTGGGTACTCTTCTGGCTCTGTCAATCAGCTTCTTCACTTCAGCAGGTGGGTACTGTAGTTGTAAGAATGCTTGATAGAGATCTTGTAGGTGTTTGTCTCTGTCTGAGGGGTTGGAGCAAATGCGGTTGTATCTTAGAGCTTGGCTGTAGACAATGGATTGTGTGATGTGGTCTGGGTGAAAGCTGGAGATGTAGGTAAGTATAGCGTTCAGTATGTTTCCGGTATAGGGTGGTGTTTATGTGACCATCGCTTATTAGCACAGTAGTGTCCAGGAAGTGGATCTCTTGTGTGGATTGGTCCAGGCAGAGGTTGTAGGTGGGATGGAAATTGTTGAAATCATGGTGGAATTCCTCAAGGGTTTTCTTTTCCATGGGACCAGATGATGAAGATGTCATCAGTGTAGCACAAGTAGAGTAGGGGCATTAGGGGACGAGAGCTGAGGAAGCGTTGTTCTAAGTCAGCCATAAAAACGTTGGCACACTGTGGGGCCATGTGAGTACCCATAGCAGTGCCGCTGACTTGAAGGTACACATTGTCCCCAAATGTGAAATAGTTATGGGTGAGGACAAAGTCACAAAGTTCAGCTGTGACATTATCGGGGATACTGTTCCTGACGGCTTGTAGTCCATCTTTGTGTGGAATGATGATGGAGCGTCTACATAGCCAGACAATCCTGCTGTCAGGGTGCCAATGCCTGAGATGATGGGGCATCCAGGATTTCCAGGTTTATGGATCTTGGGTAGCAGATAGAATAACCCTGGTTGGGGTTCTAGGCTGTCTTATTGCCAAGGGACGGAGAAACTCAGCCAGCCGCAGGGGATGCATAACACCACCCTAGTGTGGGGGTGACAATGCCTCTGGGATCCTGACACCCCTATTGGTTCCACTGCTGGTTGTTTTTCTTTTCTGGTGGGACTTTGGGCAAGTTGCTCCCCCCTCTAGGGCTCCGTCCCCAGCAGGCAAATGGGGATTTTGTACCTTCCCGCTATTGGAAAGTGCTGGGAGAATCCCCCAGCCAAAGCTGCTCTGACAGCGCTAAGCAGCATCTGACCATTCAAGGTCGGAGCGCACGGCCCAGGAGGAGGAGTGTCTGGCTCTGGGGTTTCACTTCAGCCCAGTCTAGAGAGAGGGGCCCAGCCATGGGGTTTGGCTCAAGAAGACCAAGTCTCCAATTCGTTAAGGGCGTTTTGAATTCCAGTCCTGTGCTCCAAAGTGCTTGGTGTCATTTCCACATTTTAGAAGCATGATCTCCACTCCATTTTCCAAATCATTCATGAAACTATTGAATAGTACTGGACCCCAGACTGATCCCTGCCGGACCCACGAGGTGCCCCCTCTCTGTTGGGCAGCCAACCATGGAGAAGGGCCCTTGGAGTCTGGGGTTTCAACCAGCTCTGCACCCACGTGACACTGATTGCAGCTGGACCGCATTTCCCTCGTTTGCTTGTGAAAATGTCCTGCGGGACTGTGTCAAAAGCCTTAGTATTCCCAAGATAGATCCCATCTACTGTTTACCCACCTCCACTAGGCCCGGAACCCTGCCAAAGAAGGAAAGAGGATTGGTTTGGGATGATTTGTTCTTGACAAATCCATGCTCGCTTGTCCTAAGAACCAAATTCTCCTGTAGGTGCTGCTGACAAACTGTTTAAGAATGTATTGCAGTATCTCTCCAGCTATGGAAGTGAGGCTAGCTAGTCTGTAAGTCGCAGGGGTCTCTTTGTTCCCCTTTGAAAGATAGGTCCTGTCTTGTTCATGGATGGGAAGATGTTCTTTTTCAGGGATCTCAGATGAGAACTGGGGCACAACACCTGGTTTGTTAAGGCCACAAAAATGGAGGCAGGAACCGCTTCTCTCCTGCTGGCAAAGAACCCCAGGTACTTAAAAGACAGGGACTCACATCCCTGAATGGGCTTTAGAAAAGGCAGTGGTTAAAAAGTTTGGCCCCGACCATTTCTTGTTTCCGCAGACTAGACATTTTAGCAAACTTTAGAATTCCTTGGTGTTAAACACCGTGAAATGCCCCTTTCTCCTTCAAAGAGGGCTTTATCGCCCCTTATCTCACTCAGGCTCACGACTGCCCAGAGTTTGAGAACTGTCCCTGTTCCCATTGGGCAGCTGGGGAGGAGCCTGAGGTATAGAGAAGGGAAGTGACCTGTCACCAGATGGATCAGACTGAACAGGTTTCAAACCTCGAGGAGGCTCTTACCTTCTAAACAGGGACGACTGTTTTCTAGTAAAATGACTAAAAGGGAAGGAGAAAACTCGAAAGAGGTTCCTCCTGGCGCTCACGTCCGTGAACCCGAATACGCTCTCAGTCCTCAGAGAGAGACCTGGAAAAGGAGACTTGCTGCAGCAAAGCCACAGGGGTCTCTGAGGTTTCCCTGGCCCCTCACCCCTGTCCTGCCTGGCTGATGTCAGCATCTCTCTGTGAGGTCACCACCTCCCCACCACCTTGGACCAATAGTCTGAGGTCCTGCAAAAGGCCTTTGTGATGTCACTGCCCCACCCCTCCTTTGCTGTGCCAATGTCCTGCCCCTGGCCAGGCACTTTGCAGGTTTGAGCTACTCCCTGTGGATCACCCCACTCAAGGAGTGTTCGTTCTAGGCAGCAAGCCGGCTAGACAGGGAAACATCAGACGCTGCTCCCAATGCTAAACTCAGTTTTTCAGAAATGAGTCGACTTTATGGCCAGAAGAGACCATTAGAGCATCTAATCTGACCCCCTGCATATCACAGGCCTCCTGTATGACACAAGAGCTATTTTGGGGGCAAACACATTCCAGAAAGGCATCTAGTCTTCATTGACTGACATCAGGAGATGGAGAATCCACCACTTTCCTTGGTAGCTTGTTCCTGTGGTGAATCATCCTTGCTGTTGAATTTTTGTGTCTTAGTTGTAATACGAATTTGTCTCTTTTCACCTTCCAGCCATTGGGTCGTCTTATGCCTTTCTCTGCTTTATTCAAGAGCCCTTTAATACCCAATCTTTTCTCTCCATTAAGGCACTTCAATGAAGTCACCTTTCAATCTTCTTTTGATAAGCTAATCAGGTTGAGCTCTTTCATTAGCTCACCAGAAGGTATTTTTTCCAGTCCTCAGAACATTTGGTGGCTCTTTGCTGCCCCAGCTCCAATTTCACAAGATTTTTTCAAATGAGGACACCAAAACTGGAGGCAGTATTCCAGTATCAGTCTCACTGATGCTGTGTAATCTTCTGTGACATTGACTTAATCTGTAACTGTACAGATCACCGTTGCAACCACTGTTCTATATTTGCAGCCAATATTACAGAGAAGTGGTCGTGTAAGGGGTCTATGGAGAGGTTCTGATTGGCTGATTATAATGATGCTATCTCTAGATGTATATCATTTTTTGTAGCTGACATTATGAATATTGGCTCTATGCTGCCTGTATTTCAAACTTGTGCTCTGCTTCAGGGAATGATGCCTTTGTTTAACTGATGAAAACATAAACTAGACACTTATAGGATTGGAACTGATTTCAGCTGATGGACAGGTGTGCTAGGTTTTTATGCATTTGGACAGTGAAATGTTGAGTGTGCCCATTCATTTCAAGCATCCTCGTATGGTGGAGCAACTGAACATAATGGAGAATGAAAATGTTTTTTTCAAGAGGGCACGCTGGTTTGAACAAAGGACCACTTGATCTGCAATCAAACACTCTACCCCTGAGCTGTACCCCCAGTGCAACAGGAATATGGAATCGTGGTCTCCAGGACTTTGAAGGACAGACCCTGCTTCATCGAGCTCCTTTGCCATTCCCAGACCACAGGTGGTTTTAAAAATGGGGTTTGATTAAACTTCTTAAATGTGGTAAACACCACAGCTTGCACACCCACTGATATAGCTTCTCCCCATGACAGAGCTGCCACCTCCTGGGGAAGTGGATTGACTATACCAACAGGAAAACTCTTCCCCCTCAGCATGGAGCAGTGGTTCTCAAGCTGTGGGTCAGGACCACAAAGTGGGTCGTGACCCTGTTTTAATGGGGTCACCAGGGCTGGCATTAGACTTGTTGGG
The DNA here is from genome assembly GCF_020497125.1 of Mauremys mutica. Classification (NCBI taxonomy): domain Eukaryota; kingdom Metazoa; phylum Chordata; order Testudines; family Geoemydidae; genus Mauremys; species Mauremys mutica. The sequence goes on from NW_025423062.1 coordinate 94,317, forward strand.
TCCTGGGGCTGAAGCCAAAAGTCTGAGCCCCCCCCCACCCAGGGCTGAATCCCTCAGGCTTTGGTTTTGCCCTCCCCACACTGGGGCTCAGTCTTTGGCACTCCCCCCCCCCTGAGTGGGGGGGGGGCTTGGTCCCTTTTTCCAGGGCTACGTATTAAGTTATTTTGGCAGAAGGAGGTTGTAGTGAAAGGATGTTTGAGAAACCCTGGCATAGAGCATCTCCATTACTGAGCTGCAGCAGCCTAGACTCACTGTTTGAAACATTGACCTGGCCTTAGCCTCTGAATATGTCTAGGCTTCGCTCCCTATGGCACTGTTGTGATCAGACCCTGAAAGTACAGCCATGGAGACACCACACACCAGCCTTGCCTAGCTGGCAAGGATCAAACCTTCACAGAAAGGCACCCATGGTTTTCTAGCCCAGCTACCTAAGGCCTCAGCCACAGCCACTTAACACAGGGGCCTTTCTACACTCTGGTTCTGTTCTCACTGAAGGGTCATTTCCAATTGTTTGCTCAGACCAGCTTCCCCAGCACACTCACTGCTGTGCAGCTCTGTACGTGTGCTCACACCCAACAATTCAAAGTAGCCATTCAAAAAAAACTTCAAAAACAGACTTCAAAGAGAAATTGCAGACGTTATGAATATTGGCTCTATGCTGTCTGTATTTCAAACTTGTGATATGCTTCTGGGGAACACCCTGGACAAGTTGGTGTCAGTTCTGCCTAGCCTGCTTGATGGCCCATTAAGGACCATCAGCTATACAATCGACCCACTGAGAGAAGGCAGATACACCTTGTGACTCAGCAAGGTCTGTAGGGACCTGCCTATGGAGAGAACTCTAAGGTTTTTCTGTGCCACGTGCTGGATAGAGTTTCCTTGGGACAAAGAAAGCAAAGACCACATGGCAAGAGAGTATAAAAGGCTGATGCCTCATCTCCATCTTGTCTTCAATCCTGCTTCTTACCTCTGGAGGGACTTTGCTACAAACTGAAGCTCTGTACAAAGGACTGAATGACCCATCTCAGTGGGGGATGTACTCCAGAGACTTGATTTGAACCTGCAGTTTATTCCATCACTGCTACAAGCCTGAACCAAGAACTTTGCCATTACTGGATGTGAAAGGTTAAAATCCATGTGCATTTTATATAACAACCTGGTCTATGGATTGTGCCACCTCTTTTCCAGACCCGAAGTCCAGAGTATGGTCAAGGGACCAGAGGCCTAGCAAATAGTGACCAGCTAAGAGAAAGCTGGGTAAACAGAAAGCCTTGCTTGCTAAGATAGGCCTGGCCAGCAAATTGCCAGGTGTTGGAGCTGAGAACTAAATAATTGTGTCTTATTCAGATTTGCAGATTGAGCAAAGAATCCCTATTCCTATTGTGTTAGTCTCTTCTGTAGGGAGACGTTTTTCCCACAGAGCCAACCTTGAGTTTATGAAAAGTTGGCACGTCAGTATAAGATATGGCATCCTTCCACCTCCCTTCCCAGGGACCAATGCCTGCCGTTAGACACACAAAAACAATCTTTATTGCCATTTTCTTTCACTGTTTCTTTGCTTTAACCCCTAGGAATGTTACTGTTGGACAATCAATGGAGTTGCTCCATTCCTATGGACCTCAAATCAGAATTCAACATATATATTTTATACTAATAACACATTATCAAAGTATTAATGAAATGTTAACTTGCTAACTTGAGACCATGGGTGGAGACATTATGTAACCTATTAACCATTGGCTACTGTGCTATCTTGTCTTGCTGCAAAACCTATCCCAGGGTTTGGAACTGCCTACGCCGTCACTTTCCCCCACCCATGGAAAATCTATATATTCTATTGTAATTAATTAATTAATAGTGTCTCTGAGCCTAATAAGCCCACTCCGCCATCACTGTGTGTAATAAACTCCTATTCTTTTCCTCTACACAGTGGAGATTTGTGTCCTTCACAGACACCTGCTGAAGAAAGAGGAGATTCAGCATCCAGCTTGGCTGAATGTGTCTCCTCTCCCCACAGCTTGGTGATTTTTAGGAAATGGAGAAGACTGCCTTTGCCTAGCTGTACATTGCTTGCAAAAGAAACAGGTCTTTTTGGTGACAAGTGTTGAAAGGAGCCATTAGACAAATATGGAGACAGGAAAAATGTCCCCCAACTAAACTGGCATCTCTGGATGCTGAAGCCACAACACAAAGTGCTAAACAGTCTATGAGAACGGGTGGTGTTAGAAGAGTCTCTACCAAAGCCTTTTGCCACCAGCAGGGGCGTCTCTGTGCACAGAACTCCTGGTAGTGTGATGGCTGCAGGCAGTGGAGAACTCCATTTTGGCATCTCTTTGTCGGTGAACATCTGCAGTGGCTGTTTAAAGGTCTCTGGATAGTGATCTTTGGGAAGAGCTGGCTGAAGTGTCTTCCTAGTAACCAGAAGATCCTGGCTTGGCCTGCCAGTTCTTCCTTGCAAGTCTTGAGGGAAACGGGGAACGGCTGTAGTTTGGAATTTGCAGGTGTTGTCCTGGACCATCAAATGGAACAGTTGCAAGTATTTTCTTGAGGCAGGCACCATGGCTTAGCTGGCTAAAGTACCTGTCTAGCAAAGAGGAGATCCTAGGTTCAACTCCTAGTGGTGCCTTGTTGTATAGCTTTGTCTCCTCTGCTTACATTTTCCTGTGTCTTTCCGGGAAACAGAAGAGACCTCCCTTGTTATCCAAGTAATTGCTTGCTAAGGAAAAGGTTTCTTTGGAGAGAAACATTGGAAAGAATCAAATCACAAGCCTGGAGTTGATGAAAAGGCTGCTGTGACTGGCATTAGCATGTTGGTTGCTTCAACTGCAATTGCTGCAACACGAGAGCCTGCGCCACACGTCCTTGTGATTCGCTGGGGATGTCTGCACACAGATGTCATGTCATCTTCCTTTTGAATGTCACTGATGAAAAATGGAGCAGCTGGGAGAAAAGTCCCAGAGGCACCTGCCAGGTAAAGTGGAGGTTAGAGATGCAGCACCCAGTGGTGCCTTGCCAAATGTGTCCACTCCTCCCACCTTTTGGTCAATTTTTGAGGAAACAGAGAGGACTGCCTCTGCCTTGCAATGCAAATGCTTCCAAAAGAAACCGGTTGTTTTTTCTGACACGTGTTGGAAGGAGGCACCTAAGAAACGTGGAGACAAGGAAAAGGTCGCCATAACTCAACTTGCATCTATGGCTCTTGAGGCCACAACGCAGAGCACTAAGCACTGTACGACCACAGCTGGGGACAGAAGGGTCTTTTCCACAGGCATTTTCCACTAGCAGAGTCCTCTCTGTGCACAGAATTCCTGATAGTTTGATGTCTGCAGGCCCTGGAGATCACTATTTTGCCATCTCTCTCACTGTTTCAGTGAACATCTGCTGTGGTTGTTGAAAGTCTGTGATGGGATCTATGGGATGCAACCTGAACAGTGGGACCCCTGAGCCTGTGTCCCACTGCCTGGGCTCCCTCTCACACTGTGATGCTGTGAGGAGCTGTGAATCTCTGGCAGATATTGCACTTACACAGACATCCACAGGTAGGGACACATCCAACTGTTACATGAATGCTTCTCCCAGCCACTCAGAACACTAATGACAGAGAGCTTCCCGCCAATTCCCCCCAGCTCTGCAGCCTTGTGCCCCTGGATCATACCATCTTGCCTTAATCAGAAGCCTGATCAGTGTGAGTTTATTACGCCGGGTCCACCCCTCCCTCACTGTGAATCGTACATGAACCAGCCTTGTAATGGAGCTGCGATTTCCCAAGAACTTCAAGCAAAATACACCAGTTTAAGTACAGCATAAAACAGATTTATTAACTACAGAAAGATGGAGTTTTAAGGATTATAAGTGGTAGGCATAAAAGAGCAAAGTAAGTTACCATGGAAATTAAAGATAAATTCACAATCTAAACTTTACACCTTATTACACTAGGCCGTAGTTCGGTTATGCCACAGGAAGGCTTAATGCTCGAGCTGCAGTGCATGCTGGGCAGGCTCTAGGCCGGGCTCCCCATGGCAGGAGAGAAGAAGATGACTCGGCCCCTGGAGGGGCAGGCTGAGGCTTTCTGGATCCCATTTGCTCACAGCCAGTCCCCCGCCCCTACCCCCAAGTCATTAATGGCTCCCCCAGGTCAGCCAGAATGGAGCAGCGGTTTTCACTCCACCAAGTCCACTTATGGCTTACAGGCAACTCCCAGACCCACCATCTCGGCCAGAAAGGAGCCCACTCAGCCTCGCCATTGCTGCTTTTCCTTCCCCCCAGAACCCCGCTTCTCCTGGGCTGCAAGGAGCCACCCCTGGGAAGCCAAGAGGCAGGCACAGGATTCTGCCTCCCAGCAGCCAACCGCACCTCCCCCGGCTTTGCAGAACGAATGGTGATGCTCTACTAACCCCACTTAGCCGCAATGATGTGCTTACTTTCTGCCCTGCCTTCCTCAGCTCGACTTTCCTCTTTGGCCCCATTCCTGCCTCACTTCCTCCTTTGGCAAGTCACGCAGAGGAGGCCAGCAGGAAGAGTCGGCCTCCACCAGCCAACCTCCAACAGCAGAGGAGACCAAGCCACAAGCCTCCAAAAGGTGACACGCCGCACTCCTCTAGGTTCTCCAGCCTGACACCAAGGTGCTTTCTCCACTGCTGTCAGCACCCTCTGTCATGCGGGGGTTGGAGTTATCCCAGGGACAGGCCAATAGGAGAAGGAGGAGCATCTTCCTGAACAGCAAGGGGATCTGGCAAAAGGAAGCCAGCATGTTTCTGCCTGGTTTTGAACCAGGGACCTTTTGCGTGTTAGGCTAACGTGATAACCACTACACTACAGAAACTCCATCTGTTTGGTTCTTGCTCACCCTAGCACAGACCGATGGACAAACCTAGAGAAAGTGGTGGCAGCCCTTCGATGGGACAGCTGGCAGAGCAGAGGGCTGGAGCCAGACTCAGGAAGTCGTCCTTACGTCGCCCTTGTGACTCCAGCTTGAGGGAGAGCTTCTTTTTCTTCCCCTTGCTGACAAAGAGCAAGAGAAGAATGAAAGGTCAGGTGGGCCAACTCGGTGCAGAAGCCCATGCTGCCTTTTCCTGCTGCATAGCCTGAAATGAGGGACTCGTGGCAGTTAAAGGAACTGCTGCACTTTCAGAAAACATCCCACCCGTGCACACAGGGGGACAGAAGAGCCTGTTAGTCTAGCACGCTCCCAACTGAACTACTTGAGCAGCTGCTCGGTTTCTTTTTGGCCTCCTGCTTTTCTGTCTGGGATGTTGTTGTCAGTTGTGGCACAGAAAAAGGACGTCATTGCGAGCGGCCCATGCAGACAAGATTCACTTTTGCCTTCCTTGCTCGGCTTTACTTGCTTCCTCGCCCTATTCCTGCCTTAGTTCCTGGGTTACCTGAAGGCGACGGGGGGCCAGCAGTACCAGGAGGAAGTTGGGCATCTAGACCCTGGTGGCAAAAGTCCTGCCGCCACTTGCCACCCCACTCTCTTCTCCCAGCTTCACATATTGGCCACCAGGGACTTGGGGCCCAGCAGCGCAACGGAAGGCAGTGGACAGAGCCACCCTCGCCTTGAAGCTCCGGCTCATTAAACCACATCTTCAGTCGCTGATGGCCAATGAGAGACTGACATCGCTTGCTATTTTAGCACTTGGAAATGCCATTGGCCAATCTTTGGATCTCTGTAATGCTGCGCTTCAGTTCATGGGGGAAAGGCGAGAGAAGCGACCTTTCAACTAAAGGCCTGGGGTTAACATCCTAACGCTGTCTCCGACTGTAACACTATTTAATACCGGCCCACCCTGTGCTACTGACAGTTCCATTGCTAGATGTTAGTACATTTCAGTTACTGTCAAAATTAAAAAGTTTCTATATGCTTAAAGAAAATGCATTTGTTTTATTTGCTTATATATGGCATGAATAAATACAGGTTTACAGAACCTAGCCTGCAAATTTATCATCTTATATGACAGAGAAAATCATGCATCGAAATTGTGCGTCAAAATCATGAGCTGAGCTACAAATGCAATGAAAAATAAGATATTCAAAATTTTAACATGGGGGGGGCACCGAAGACACGTCTTGCCTGGGAGAGGCACTTGTCCGGGAGAACAGGAGTTAGTCTCACATGCCTATTTCCAGGCTGTAATCTGTGGGCACCCTGCTCTGGGGGAGGGATCGCGGTAGCCCAGACTCAGGGCTGGAACAGGCCCCGGATTGAGGGGGTGGCTGCAGGGTTTGCAGCGCTCTGATGTCTCAGACAATGTGTCTCTCCCAAAGCCTCAGATCTGCGTCCCCAGAAGGCTCCTGCGCTGCCTCCGCTCCTTTCACATTCTACAGCAAGGAGCAGCAGCAAGGGTCAGGGATGAGCCATAGGGCACTAGGTGGGGGGCAGAGGCTTCAGGAGCCCAGAGTGTTTGCCTGTCTGGGCATTTTGGCTGAGACCTCAGGGACACATTGTGAGGCAGAATCCCAGGCATCTGTATGGAAGGAGCATAAGGTCGTACGAATGGCCAGACTGGGTCAGACTGGGTCCATCTAGCCCAGTATCCTGTCTTCCCATAGCGGCCAATGCCAGGTGCCCCAGAGGGAATGAACAGAACAGGGAATCACCAAGTGACCCATCCCCTGTCACCTATTCCCAGCTCCTGGCAAACAGAGACTAGGGATACTATCCCTGCCCATCCTGGCTCAGAGCATGTCCTCCATGAATTGATTTAGCTCTTTTTTGAACCCTGTTATAGTCTTGGCCTTCACAACCTCCTCTGGCAAGGAGTTCCGCAGGTTGACTGTGCGTTGTGTGAAAAAATACTTCCTTGTGTTTGTTTTAAACGGGCTGCCTATTCATTTCATTTGGTGACCCCTAGTTCTTGTGTTATGAGAAGGAATAAGTAACACTCCTTATTTACTTTCCCCACACCAGTCATGATTTTATAGACCTCTAGCATATTTCCCCTTAGTCAGCTTTTCTCCAAGCTGAAAAGTCCCAGTCTTATTATTCTCTCCTCATATGGCAGACACTCCATACCCGTTTCTGAACCTTTTCCAATTCCAATACATCTTTTTTAAGATGGAGCGACCATATCTGCACGCAGTATTCAAGATATGGGCGTACCATGGATTTATACAGTGGCAATAAGATTTTCTCTCTTATTCTCTATCCCTTTCTTAATGATTCCCAACATTCTGTTCGCTTTTTGCCTGCCACTGCCCATTGAGTGGATGTTTGCAGAGAACTAGCCACAGTGACTCCGAGATCTCTCACTTGAGTTGGAACAGCTATTTTACATCCCATCGTTTTATATGTAGAGTTGGGATCATGTTTGCCAATGTGCATCACTTTGCATTGATCAACATTGAATTTCATCTGCCATTTTGTTGCCCTTTCACCCAGTTTTGTTAAATCTCTTTTTAGCTCCTCACAGTCTGCTTTGGACTTAACTATCCTCTGTAGTTTTGGATCATCTGCAAATTTTGTCACCTCGCTGTTTAGCAGATCGTTTATGAATACGTTGACTAGTCCCAGTACAGACACCACTAGTTACCTGTTTGCATCCTGAAAACTGTCCATTTATTCCTACCCTTTGTTTCCTGGCTTTTAACCAGTTATTGATCCACGTGAGGACCTTCCAGAAGTGAACGTAAGCTGGTACATTCCGGTATGAGGTACTGGCAAGAGTGGGTACGCTGTGCCAGCCCGGCCCGGCTTCCCCAGGGTGGTGATTTAAAGGGCCCAGGGCTCCCTGCAGCCTCCCAAGCGCCCCTGGCGGAGCCCCGGGGAGCAAATCACTGCCCTGGAACGCTGCTCTCTCCCGCACTACCAACACAGAGCAGGGGCGGCGGGAGCTTCCTTACAGTGGGGGGGTCACTATTGTCTGAACTGTGGCACTCCCATGAAAACCCTTCCCCAAGGACCCACACTCACACCACCTCTCCCCCTGAGGCCACACCCACAGAACGCCTCTCCCCCCCCCCCAAGACTCCCCCTTTCCCCCCTCCATCATTTGTCCTAACAGCCAGTTAAGAGTGGTGGGGCCACGGCCCTCTAAACCCCCTGTTCCAGCACCCCTAACACAGAGCTCAGCAGCAGCGGTGTGTGTGTGCGTGTGACAGAGGCTGCTGTGCTGAGCTGAGCCAGTGAGGGAAGCGGGGGCTGATGTTGGGGCTGCCCCCACCCCCTGCCTCAGGACTGGTTGCTTGCAGCAGCTGTCTGAACATAGAGACAGTGTGCCGACACACTCCCTCTCCCCACACACACACTCCCTCTCCCCACACACACACAGTCTCTACCCCGCCACGCACACTGCAGTTGAAAAGCAGCTGGCAATCTAGTAAGATGCCCGTGGAATGGTGGGAGTGAGAAACCTGCATCATGTGATGCTGTACCAGCCCATGAGGCACTGCAAACCCTTCCCAAAACACCCTGCAGCCAGTTGCACAGCTACCCACAGTGCACTGCTCTCTGTGGCCATCCAAGATTCTAGCGTGGATGTGCTCTGGTGACACAAGGGGCATAGTGTGGACATGCAGCAGCTGTTTAATTAAAACACTTTAAAGCCGCATTACCCAATAGTGTAGACACAGCTTGAGAGTGAGACAAGACCCAGCTCTCTTGAAACTGAAGAATTACAGCTTTCTCCGTAGTTGGCAGGATTTGAACCTGCACAGTGAGACCCCAATGGATTTCTAATCTACCATCTTAACCACTCAGCCACAACTACTTGGTTGAGATGTGTCTCTCACTGCACTCTAGTTCTGTTCTCACTGAGTGATCAATTCCAGTTGTTTCCTCAGACCAGCTCCCCCAGCACACACACTGCTGTGCCATTGTGTAAGTGTGTCCATGGCTGAACTGCAAGAATTCCTGCTCATTTCCCTTCTGGCTGGAGCATGGTTAGAGTGTGTTTGTGGTCAATGACATTGCTGTAGATTGTTGTCCATTTCCTGCCTTGATCATTCAGACAGTCCCTTTCCTGCCATATCCACAGCACATCAGTGATTGCAATAGCAGGGGGCAGGTTTTCTCTGGGGCACTGAGATTTGTCAGGGGGTTGGTGGCTCCTTTCTTTCCTCACCCTGGAGTAAACTCAGCTTTTTATTCCATCCTTGATGTTTCATGGAATAACAACAGACGACCGAGGAAAGAGGTGGGCAGGGCGGGTCTCAGGGGAGGGGCAGAGAGGTGGGGGCGGTGGGCAGGGCGGGTCTCAGGGGAGGGGCAGAGAGGTGGGGGCGGCGGGCAGGGCGGGTCTCAGGGGAGGGGCAGAGAGGTGGGGGGGGTGGGCAGGGCAGGTCTCAGGGGCGGGGCAGAGAGGTGGGGGCGGTGGGCAGGGCTGGTCTCAGGGGAGGGGCAGAGAAGTGGGGGCGGTGGGCAGGGCGCGTCACAGGGGAGGGGCAGAGAGGTGGGGGGGTGGACAGGGCGGGTCTCAGGGGAGGGGCAGAGAGGTGGGGGCGGTGGGCAGGGCGGGTCTCAGGGGAGGGGCAGAGAGGTGGGGGCGATGGGCAGGGCGGGTCTCAGGGGAGGGGCAGAGAGGTGGGGGCGGTGGGCAGGGCGGGTCTCAGGGGAGGGGCAGAGAGGTGGGGGCGGTGGGCAGGGCGGGTCTCTGGGAAGGGGCAGAGAGGTGGGGGCGGTGGGCAGGGCGGGTCTCAGGGGAGGGGCAGAGAGGTGGGGGCGGTGGGCAGGGCAGGTCTCAGGGGAGGGGGCAGAGAGGTGGGGGCGGTGGGCAGGGCAGGTCTCTGGGGAGGGGCAGAGAGGTGGGGGCGGTGGGCAGGGCAGGTCTCAGGGGAGGGGGCAGAGAGGTGGGGACGGTGGGCGGGGCGGGTCTCAGGGGAGGGGCAGAGAGGTGGGGGCGGTGGGCGGGGCGGGTCTCAGGGGAGGGGCAGAGAGGTGGGGGCGGGGGACAGGGCGGGTGTCAGGGGAGGGGCAGAAAGGTGGGGGGGTGGGCAGGGCGGGTCTCAGGGGAGGGGCAGAGAGGTGGGGCGGTGGGCAGGGCGGGTCTCAGGGGAGGGGTAGAGAGGTGGGGCGGTGGGCAGGGCGGGTCTCAGGGGAGGGGCAGAGAGGTGGGGGCGGTGGGCAGGGCGGGTCTCAGGGGAGGGGCAGAGAGGTGGGGGCAGTGGGCGGGGCTGGTCTCAGGGGAGGGTCAGAGAGGTGGGGGCAGTGGGCAGGGCGGGTCTCAGGGGAGGGGCAGAGAGGTGGGGGCGGTGGGCAGGGTGGGTCGCAGGGGAGGGGCAGAGAGGTGGGGGCGGTGGGCGGGGCTGGTCTCAGGGGAGGGGCAGAGAGGTGGGGGGGTGGGCAGGGCGGGTCTAAGGGGAGGGGCAGAGAGGTGGGGGGGTGGGCAGGGCGGGTCTCAGGGGAGGGGCAGAGAGGTGGGGCGGTGAGCGGGGCGGGTCTCAGGGGAGGGGCAGAGAGGTGGGGGCGGTGGGCAGGGAGGGTCTCAGGGGAGGGACAGAGAGGTGGGGGCGGTGGGCAGGGCGGGTCTCAGGGGAGGGGGCAGAGAGGTGGGGGCGGTGGGCAGGGCGGGTCTCAGGGGAGGGGCAGAGAGGTGGGGGCGGTGGGCAGGGCGGGTCTCAGGGGAGGGGCAGAGAGGTGGGGGCGGTGGGCAGGGCGGGTCTCAGGGGAGGGGCAGAGAGGTGGGGGCGGTGGGCAGGGCGGGTCTCAGGGGAGGGGCAGAGAGGTGGGGGCGGTGGGCAGGGCCGGTCTCAGGGGAGGGGGCAAAGAGGTGGGGGCGGTGGGCGGGGCGGGTCTCAGGGGAGGGGGCAGAGAGGTGGGGGCAGCAGGGAGGCCTTGGGGTAGGGGGTGGAGAGGCACCAGGAGGCCTTCAGGGAGGAGAGGAGCGAGCGGAAGGGGGACCAGCAGGCCTCAGCCACAGTGGAAGAGCGGGGGTGGGAAGTGGCCAATGGGAGTGAGGGCGGAGCACAGGTGGGGCCTCAGAGAGAGGAGAACGAGGGAAGGGGGTGGAGGGGGCAGGGCCGCTCAGAGGATTCAGGGGGCCTGGGGCAAAACAATTTCGGGGGCCCCTTCCATAAAGAAAAGTTGCAATACTCTAGATTCCTGTATTCTCGTAGGGGCCCTGCTGGACCTGGGGCAAATTGCCCCCCCTGCCCCCCCTCTGGGTGGCCCTGCCCTCAGCCTCCCCTCGTAAGTCCCCTGCCCCCTAATCATATTTGTTGCCCTCCCCTAGACTCTCTCCAATTTGTTTCTGTAGTGGAGGGGGCGGGGCGAAAGCTGGACGCAATGCTCCAGATGTGGCCTCCCCAGTGCCGAATAGAAGGGAATAATCACTTCCCTCGATCTGCCGGCAATGCTCCTACTAATCCAGCCAATACGGCCAGGTACCCATATTGAATGCAGACCCAGCAATATTTGATACATTGGTTACTGTCCATTCAGGAGGTTATTTCCCACCTATTCATAAATAATGTAGATGCTCTAAGCGGAGGGGAGAGAGCTGTCCCGTCCGTGTAGTTAATCCATCTCCCCGAGAGGTGGTAGCTATGTCACTGGGGGAAGCTATGGGGGTGGGGGTGCAAGCTGTGGTGTTTACATGGATCTATAAGTTTAATCAAACCCCATTTTTAAAAGCACTGTGGTCTGGGAACAGAACAGGAGATCGCTGAGGCAGGGCCTTGTCCTTCAAAATCTTTAAGATCTCTGACTTACTTACACAGCACTCATGGGGGTATAGCTCAGCGGTAGAGTGTTTGACTGCAGTTCAAGTGGTCCTTGGTTCAAATCCAAGTGCCCCCTTACAAACCTCTTCCTTCAACAAAAATAATGGCATTTCTGTTATGTTCAGGAGTTCCACTGAATAGGGATTCCTGAAATGAATAGAAACACTCAATGTTTTCCTGTGCAAATGCATAAAAACCTAGCAAACATGTCCCTTCACTGAAATCAGTTCCAATCCTCTAAAGGATTAAAGAATCCTTATTGAGGTTGCAGGAAAAACCATCCTGATGTGTAGAAAGAATAGTAAATATGGCAGGCGACAAGCTTGGCTTAACAGTGAAATCCTTGCTGATCTTAAACACAAAAAAGAAGCTTACAAGAAGTGGAAGATTGGACAAATGACCAGGGAGGAGTATAAAAATATTGCTCAGGCATGCAGGAGTGAAATCAGGAAGGCCAAATCACACTTGGAGTTGCATCTAGCAAGAGATGTTAAGAGTAACAAGAAGGGTTTCTTCAGGTATGTTAGCAACATGAAGAAAGTCAAGGAAAGTGTGGGCCCCTTGCTGAATGAGGGAGGTAACTTAGTGGACAGAGGATGTGGAAAAAGCTAATGTACTCAATGCTTTTTTTTGCCTCTGTCTTCAAAAACAAGGTCAGCTCCCAGACTGCTGCACTGGGCAGCACAGCATGGGGAGAAGGTGACCAGCCCTCTGTGGAGAAAGAAGTGGTTCAGGACTGTTTAGAAAAACTGGACGAGCACAAGTCCATGGGGCCGGATGCGCTGCATCCGAGGGTGCTAAAGGAGTTGGCGGATGTGATTGCAGAGCCATTGGCCATTATCTTTGAAAACTCATGGCGATCGGGGGAGGTCCTGGATGATTGGAAAAAGGCTACTGTAGTGCCCATCTTTAAAAAAGGGAAGAAGGAGGATCCGGGGAACTACAGGTCAGTCAGCCTCACCTCAGTCCCTGGAAAAATCATGGAGCAGGTCCTCAAGGAATCAGTTCTGAAGCATTTAAGCCTGGTCTACACTAGGCATTTAAATCGGTTTTAGGAGCATAAAACCGATTTAACGCCACAACCGTCCACACTAGGAGGCACCTTATATTGATTTTAATGGCTCTTTAAACCGGTTTCTGTACTCCTCCCTAACGAGAGGAGTAACGCTAGTATCGGTATTACCATATCGGATTAGGGTTAGTGTGGCCGCTGATCGACGGTATTGGCCTCCGGGCGGTATCCCACAGTGCACCAGTGACCGCTCTGGACAGCATTCTGAACTCAGATGCACTGGCCAGGTAGACAGGAAAAGCCCCGCGAACTTTTGAAATTCATTTCCTGCTTCCCCAGTGTGGAGATCTCATCAGCACAGGTGACCACGCACAGCTCATCAGCACAGTTAACAATGCAGTCTCCTGAGAATCGTAAAAGAGCCCCAGCATGGACTGCACGGGAGGTACTGGATCTGATCTCTATCTGGGGAGAGGATTCAGTGCTAACAGAACTGCGTTCCAAAAGACGAAATGAAAAAGTATTTGAAAGAATTTCTAAGGCTATGACGGATAAAGGCCACAGCAGGGACTCAGTGCAGTGCAGAGTGAAAGTTAAGGAGCTCAGACAAGCCTACCAGAAAACCAAAGAAGCAAACGGAAGGTCAGGGGCAGGTCGAAAAACATGCCGCTTCTATGCTGAGCTGCATGCAATTTTAGGGGGCTGCGCCACAAGTACCCCACCCCTGATCGTGGATTCCGAGGTGGGGGTTGTAATCTCTGCCATGGCTGAGGATTATGCAGACGGGGAAGATGAAGATGAAGAAGAGGAGGAAGACCTAGCAGAGAGCACACAGCACTCCGTGAGCCCCAGCAGCCAGGAGCTTTTTATCACCCTGACGGAATTACCGTCCTCCCAGCCCTCACAAGCCACTATCCCAGACAATGACGCCATGGAAGGGAGCTCTGGTGAGTGTACCTTTGCAAATAGCAAACATTGTTTTTTAAGCAAGCCTTTTTTAATGATTGATTTGCCCTGAGGACTTGGGATGCATTCGCAGACAGTATAGTTACTTAGAAAAGTTTGTTAACATGTCCGGGGATTGAGAGGAAATCCTCCAGGGACATCTCGATGAAGCGCTCCTGTAGGTACTCCAGAAGCCTTTGCAGAAGGTTTCTGGGCAAGGCAGCCTTGTTCCGCCCACCATGGTAGGACACTTTACCACGCCATGCATGTAGCAAGTAATCAGGTATCATTGCGTGGCAAAGCATAGCAGCGTATGGTCCCGGTGACTGCTGGCATTCAAGAAGCATCCGTTCTTTATCTTGTTCTGTTATCCTCAGCAAAGTGATATCGTTCAGGATAACCTGGTTAAAAATCAGGAATTTAAGTAAGGGGGGTGGCCATTTTTCTACTGGGTTCGTGGACTGCATCAGCTTAAAAAAAAAACTTTCCTGCACGTAGCGAAGCGGGGGGAGGGGAGGAGTGAAATGCCGATGATCTTTTCTGTGTTTGGTCACCGGCAATCTTCCCCAAGCTACCAGACACGCAGTGGGGGGTGTGTGGGAAGGTTGTTGATTAGCAGGGAGCTAGCGTGGTATTAGCCATGCGTTGGGGGGAGGGGTAAATCACTACAGAAGCCGAAAGACAGTGGCTTACCATGGCCGCATGCAAGCTGAATTCTGATGCCTGGACCTGTGTCTGTGAGATCTGTAACTCCAGAGCTGCAGGCACTCACTATTAAGATGAAAAATGCGACCTTGTAGGGAAATCACATGTGCTAGGTGAATAGTGCTGTTCACTGTGAAAGAGTATAACCATTGTTCTGTAAAATGTATCTTTCTAAATATTTATCTCCCTCATGCAGCTGCAAATTTTTCAACCATCCCTCCTCCATCCCAAAGGCTAGCACAGATAAGGCGGAGGAAAAAGAAGACGCGAGATGAGATGTTCTCGGATATTATGGAAGTTACACGCAATGAAAGAGCTCATCTGAATGAGTGGAAGGACGTGGTTTCAAATTACAGGAAAGAGGCCAGTGAACGTGAGGACAGGAGGGATGAACGTGAGGACAGGAGGGACAACCGAGATGAGAGGTGGCGGCAGGAAGACCGGCAGGAAAATCAGCGGTGGCGGCAGGAAGATCAGCGGTGGCGGGATGCAACTCTGGGGCTGCTGCGTGATCAAACTGACATGCTCCGGCGTCTTGTGGAGCTTCAGGAACAGCAGCAGGATCACAGAGTGCCGCTGCAGCCCCTGTATAACCACCCTCAACCCTCACCATGTTCCACATCCTCCTCACCCAGACGTGTAAGAACGCGTGGGGGGAGGCTCCGTGCACCCGCCCACTCCACCCCCGTGGACAGCCCAACCAGAAGGATGTCGTTACTGTGAATTTTTTTTTAATGGCCTTCTCCATCCCTCCTATCCTCCTCCCAAACCACACCCTTACTTCTCTCCCTCTTTTTATAATGAATCAATAAAGAATTCATGCTTTTTAAATGAGAGTGACTTTATTTGCATAAGTAAGCTGTACTCGAAGGGGGTGGGGGAGTTGCTTACAGGGACTGAGTCAATCAAGGGGGTTGGGTGTTCATCAACAAACACAGCAGTCACACTGTACCCTGGCCATTGATGAAGCTCGTTTTCAAAGCTTCTCTGATGCGCACCGCTTCCTGGTGTGCTCTTCTAATCTCCCTGGTGTCTGGCTGCGCGTAATCAGCGGCCAGGTGATTTGCCTCAGCCTCCCACCCCGCCATAAAGGTCTCCCCCTTACTCTCACAGAGATTGTGGAGAATACAGCAAGCAGTAATAACATAGGGGACATTGGTTTGGCTGAGGTCTGAGCGAGTCAGTAATGTGCGCCAGCGCGCCTTTTAAACGGCCAAATGCACATTCCACCACCATTCTGCACTTGCTCAGCCTGTAATTGAACAGATCCTGACCACTGTCCAGGCTGCCTGTGTATGGCTTCATGAGCCATGGCATCAAGGGGTAGGCTGGGTCCCCCAGGATAACGACAGGCATTTCAACATCCCCAACTGTTATTTTCTGGTCTGGGAAGTAATTCCCTTGCTGCAGCCGTTTAAACAGAGTAGTGCTTCTGAAGACGCGAGCGTCATGAACCCTCCCTGGCCATCCCACGTGGATGTTTGTGAAACGTCCCTTGTGATCTACCAGTGCTTGCAGCACCATTGAAAAGTACCCCTTGCGGTTTACGTACTGGGTGCCCTGGTGCTGCGGTGCCAAGATAGGGATATGGGTTCCATCTATCGCCCCCCCACAGTTAGGGAATCCCAGTGCAGCAAAGCCATCCACTATGGCCTGCACATTTCCCAGAGTCACAACCTTTCGTAGCAGCAGCTTAGTGATTGCTTTGGCTACTTGCATCACAGCAGCCCCCACAGTAGATTTTCCAACTCCAAATTGATTCCCGACTGACCGGTAGCTGTCTGGCGTTGCAAGCTTCCACAGGGCTATTGCCACTCGCTTCTCTACTGTGAGGGCTGCTCTCATCTTGGTATTATGGCGTTTCAGGGCAGGGGCAAGCAAGTCACAAAGTTCCATGAAAGTGCCCTTACGCATGCAAAAGTTTCACAGCCACTGGGAATCGTCCCACACCTGCAACACAATGCGGTCCCACCAGTCAGTGCTTGTTTCCCGGGCCCAAAATCGGCGTTCAATGGATAGAATCTGCCCCATTACCATCAGGATCTCCAAAGCGCAGGGGCCCGCGGTTTGAGAGAATTCTGTGTCCATGTCCTCATCACTGTCATCGCCGCGCTGCCGTATCCGCCTCCTCCTCGCCTCGGATTGAAGGTCCTGGTTCATCATAGACTGCACGAGAGTGCGCAAGGTGTTTAAAACATTCACGATTGCGGTATGGAGCTGAGCAGGGTCCATGCTTGCTGTGCTATGGCGTCTGCACAGTTCACCAAGCAAAAAAAGGCGCGAAACGGTTGTCTGCTGCTCAGGGAGGGAGGGGTGAGGCTGTACCCAGAACCACACGCGACAATGATTTTTGCCCCATCAGGCACTGGGATCTCAACCCGGAAATGCCAAGGGGCGGGGGAGGCTGCGGGAACTATGGGATAGCTACGGGATAGCTACCCACAGTGCAACGCTCCAGAAATCGACGCTAGCCTCGGACCATGGACGCACACCACCGATTTAATGTGTTTAGTGTGGCCGCGCGCACTCGATTTTATAAAATCTGTTTTACAAAACCGGTTTATGCAAATTCGGAATAGTCCCGTAGTGTAGACGTACCCTTAGAGGAGAGGAAAGTGATCAGGAAGAGTCAGCATGGATTCACCAAGGGCAAGTCATGCCTGACTAACCTAATTGCCTTCTATGAGGAGATAACTGGCTCTGTGGATGAGGGGAAAGCAGTGGATGTGTTATTCCTTGACTTTAGCAAACCTTTTGATACGGTCTCCCACAGTATTCTTGCCAGCAAGTTAAAGAAGTATGGGCTGGATGAATGGACGGTAAGGTGGATAGAAAGCTGGCTAGATCGTCGGGCTCAACGGGTAGTGATCAACGGCTCCATGTCTAGTTGGCAGCCAGTTTCAAGCATAGTGCCCCAAGGGACAGTCCTGGGACCGGTTTTGTTCAATATCTTCATTAATGATCTGGAGGATGGCGTGGACTGCACCCTCAGCAAGTTTGCAGATGACACTAAACTGGGAGTAGTGGTAGATACGCTGGAGGGTAGGGATAGGATACAGAGGGATCTAGACAAATTAGAGGACTGGGCCAAAAGAAACCTGATGAGGTTCAACAAGGACAAATGCACTTAGGACGGAAGAATCCCATTCACTGCTACAGACTAGGGACCGAATGGCTAGGAAGCAGTTCTGCAGAAAAGAACCTAGGGGTTACAGTAGACGAGAAGCTGGCTATGAGTCAACAGTGTGCCCTTGTTGCCAAGAAGGCTAACGGCATTTTGGGCTGTATAATTAGGGGCATTGCCGGCAGATTGAGGGATGTGATCGTTCCCCTCTATTAGACATTGGTGAAGCCTCATCTGGAGTACTGTGTCCAGTTTTGGGCCACACACTACAAGAAGGATGTGGAAAAATTGGAAAGAGTCCAGCAGAGGGCAACAAAAATGATTAGGGGGCTGGAGCACATGACTTATGAGGAGAGGCTGAGGAAAATGGGCTTGTTTAGTCTGCAAAAGAGAAGACTGAGGGGGGATTTGATAGCTGCTTTCAACTACCTGACAGGGGGTTCCAAAGAGGATGGATCTAGGCTGTTCTCAGTGGTAGAAGATGACAGAACAAGGAGTAATGGTCTCAAGTTGCAGTGGGGGAGGTTTAGGTTGGATATTAGGAAAAACTTTTTCACTCAGAGAGTGATGAAGCACTGGAATGGGTTACCTAGGGAGGTAGTGGACTCTCCTTCCTTAGAGGTTTTTAAGGTCAGGCTTGACAAAGCCCTGGCTGGTATGATTTAGTTGGGGATTGGTCCTGCTTTGAGCAGTAGGTTGGAGTAGATGACCTCCTGAAGTCCCTTCCAACCCTGATATTCTATGATTATATGATTAGATGCTCTAATGGTCTCTTCTGGCCATAATTTCTGAAAAACTGAGTGTAGCATTGGGAGCAGCGTCTGATGTTTCCCTGTCTAGCCGGCTTGCTGCCTAGAACGAATGCTTCTTGAGTGGGGTGATCCACAGGGAGTAGCTCAAACCTCCAAAGTGCCTGGCCAGGGGCAGGACATTAGCCCAGCAAGGGAGGGGTGTGGCAGTAACATCACAAAGGCCTTTTGCAGGACCTCAGACTATTGGTCCAAGGTGTGGTGGGGAGGTGGTGACCTCACAGAGAGATGCTGACATCAGCCAGGCAGGACAGGGGCGAGGGGCCAGGGAAACCTCAGAGACCCCTGTGGCTTTTCTCCAACATGTCTCCTTCTCCAGGTCTCTCTTTGAGGACTGAGAGAGTATTCGGGTTCACGGACGTGAGCGCCAGGAGGAACCTCTTTCGAGTTTTCTCCTTCCCTTCTAGTGATTTTACTAGAAAACAGCCGTCCCTGTTTAGAAGGTAAGAGCCTCTTCGAGGTTTGAAACCTGTTCAGTCTGATCCATCTGGTGACAGTTGAATTCTAGGCATGGAAAACACGAGCTTAAGGAGGCAGAATTTTATTCCACACCTGGGATTTTGTCCCTGAGAATCACTGGGGACATTGGGGTTTGTCCTTTTTGTTTTACCTTTTCCTCCCTCCTTTCTCTTTATCTCTTGCTTCTTTTGTCCTTTCTCCTGTTCCCCTCCCAACACCAGGAGGGGTGTGTGTGTGTGTGTGTGTGTGTGTGTGTGTGTGTGTGTGTGTGTGTGTGTGTGTGTGTGTTTTGCGGGGGAGTGCTCTGCAGCTCCCACTGTGGGAGGTCCACACAAAAATGTGGGGCTGAAATAGTGCTCGGGCAGTGATCCCCATCAGTGACCTGGGCCATCCTTTGGGCTCTCTGGTGAGAACCCTCAGCCTCCCGTGCTCAGTCTCTACCTGATTGGCTGAGCAGGGGGTTATTGACAGGGAGGAGACTCAGGTCCTTGTTCTCTTTTAAGACCAAGGAAATAAGTCAGAACCAGTTCTATGTTTGATGGATTTTGCTGCTTCTCTGCATTAATGGTCTCTGAGCAGTTCATGATTCTCTCTAACATTGCAGTTCTCCTCAAATACTTGCTGAATAATTCCTGTGCACTGTTGTTGGTCTGTAGCTCATGTGAGAGCACTTTATTCAGGTCATTCAATGTCTGAAATTCAAGATCCGATGGTTAGTTTGAAAATCAGGGCTCTTGGGTCCTATTCCCAACTCTGCCACTGACTGGCCGTGTGACCTCAGACAAGTCAATTCTTCTTTCTCACATGTAGCTTCTCCCTCTTTCAAGTAGGGATAATAATGATCTGCTCCTACCTAGCTCAACACACTCACTCTTCCCCAAGACACACACACTGTCTCTCCCCACACACACACACACAGTCTCCACACTGAAGTTGAAAAGCAGCTGGCAATCTAGTAGGATGCCCATGGAACAAGGGAGAGAGAAACCTGCATCGCTGAAAGTGCAGCCATGGAAACACCACACAGCAGCCTTGCCTAGCAGGGGCAGGGGGGCGAGAAGTGACATCATCCGAGCTCCCTGCATCCAGGTCACGTTCCTCAGCCGGGCTGCGTCAGGGGAGGACAGAGAGCAGCAGCTTCTGATGCTCCCCTCACAGCCCAGCCCAGGTGGGGAAAGTGACCAGGACGCATGGAGCACATAGTGTTGCTCCTCGCTCCCCCCACCCTCTGTGGGGCCACGGAGGAGCATTGGGGCAGGGGAGAGCAGTGAGCACCTTTGCACGGCCACACGGTGCCCTTTGACCCCCTGGAGCCCTAAGGCCGGCCGGGCTCCCCAGCACGAACAGCAGAGACACAGGGAGACTGGCCACCCACTGAGCAGAGGTAGCCTGGGCGGCTCGTAATGGAGGCTCGGGGGGGCTCAGCCTCCCCAAACCTTGCGTTGCCAAGGGGACAGTGGGGCCCATGACTAGGGGCCCTGGCCAAATTGGGCCCCCCTGGAAAAGTCTCCCCCATGTCAGCGCCAGGGCTGGAGGAGCTCCCACTCCCTGCTACGGCCCGGGGGCTGCAGCAGGGGCACAGAGCTTCTCTGGTCTCGGGGCTGCAGCGGGGCAGGGGTAAAGGAGTGACCGGGTGGGGCCAGTGGGGGAAGGGGTGGCACAGCGGTGACAGTGGGTGGGGCCGTGGGTGGAAGGTGTGGAAGGGGGCAGAGCCACACACAGAAGTGGGGGGGGCAGGGTTCCGGTGCTGGGGCCCCCGCACTTGTTCTCCCTTTCCCTGGGCTTTGGCATCACTAGCCCCTGCTTAGCGAGTAGGGGTCAGTGGTCCCCAAAATGTGGGGCGTGACTCCTAGGGGGACACAGAGGAAGATTGATGGGGGCACCTCAGGGCCTGAGCCAGCCCCCAGGGAGGGCAGGGAGGGAGCCCCACTCAGCCCCACTCTGTCCCAGCTCTTCCCCAACCCCACCCTCAGCCTGGGTCCCTGGCTCCCAGCCCGGCCTCGACCCCCTTACCCCTGTCCGCACCCCCGTCCCCAGCAAGCAACGGCCCCACTCCGAGCCCCGGTTCTCGACCGCGGCTTCCGAGGGGCCACAGCCATGGGTACGAGGGCGCAGTGTGAAATGTTTGGGGACCACTGGGTTAGGGTGACGTCCTCAATCACTTCTCTGCAGTCCAATGAAAGCGATTCCTCCTCCACCCACCCCTCCGTCAGGACGGCCTAGGTACGTTCTGCTGCCCTTCACTCGTACAGGGAGGAGAATAACATTTCATTCCACTCAATCCTAAAGTGATTTGTAACCCACCACCATCCCAAACTGGTCATTTTGGGGAAGCGGCCCCGTCATGCTGCATAGCTAGGCAGAGTAGGGGTGTCTATGCAAACACGGCCTGTTCCTGAAGTCTTCCCCCAGCTCCTCACTAGATGTGAGGGGGAGCTCATTCAGACCCTGCTTACGCTTAGTATTTAAAAACTCCTTAGTGTCCCTATCTCTGCCGGCCTTAGATTTCTCCTCCTGTCCCTGTTTTAGCAGCTCAGATGAGGTGGCCAAGTGGTTAAGGTGATGGACTACTAATCCATTGTGCTCTGCATGCATGGGTTCAAATCCCATCCTCGTTGGATGCATTTAGTCTTCACCCTCCTTTATAGACAACCACCTCCCCCCTTGGTACAATGACAGATCAAACAATGTTGCTTCTTGCAAACAAAAACCTTCTCAGAATCTCAGCTGCTCCCCCCCCCTTGCTTCAAATAAAATGTCTAAATCCCAGATTTCTAAAAAAATTCTCTAGTCCTGCATTTCTTAGCTTTTATCTCAAAAGGGAACAGCCTCATAATCTCCCCCAAACACCCTGGGACCTCCCCAAATAATTAAAATACCCCCAACCTGAGCAAGGCCACAACAGTGAACCAGAGCTAGTGGCTAGGCCAAGCTGTTCTGAAGGAGACAACTCAACCATTTTCTCCCTGCTTCCCTTGGCAAAGTCTGACAGAAAACAAAATTCCCCAAACTGAAAATTTTCTGCTGAAAAACCACTACTAGTCTGTTTGGGGACTTTGGTTTGAATGTACTATTATTCTCTTCTGATTTCTGAATCAGTTTTGTCATCCAGGTGTATTTCCAGCTGTTGAGATGTGGGGGATAGAGGCCAACTCATAATGTCTCAACCCCACCTTTCATAGTTTCTTCCAACTGGCTAGGAAGTACCTTTGCTAGGATGTGAGTCAAGCAGTGCCCATTGTCGCTGTGCTATCTCGGAGACGTCTGCATTGTACACGGTTCCTGGGATAGTGCTTGGCAGTGTGGATCCCTTTAATGGGCCAGCAGCGAGTCTGGCTCCTCCATTGTCACACCTGAAAGGCTGGTGGTGGGCATTTCCCAACCTCATCTCAGTAACACACACAGAGCAAAACTTCCCAGCCAATGCTACACACACAATCTCTCACAATATTAATGTTCAACAGACAAAAACTTTTGAAATGATACCTCACCAGGCAGACTTTGTACAAACTGTATCATCATTATATGAGAGCGGTGAATATGGGGCTTCCAGGGTGCTGCTTTGAGCACAGCGTGCCACCCCTGGGCTGACACTGCAGTGGAGACGGACCCTTAGAGTCCATCTCTCCTGGGATAAAGATGGCAGCACGGCTGGCCTGGACCATCTGACGTGGGCTCATGAAGCTAAAGCTGAGAGGCTAAAAACTGTGGGGCAGATATTTGTGTTCACACTGAAGCCTGGGTTTGGAAACCCTCACCCCTCGTGGGGGTCTCAGAGGTTGGGCTCAAGCCCATATGTCTGCCCTGTAATTTTATAGTCTTGCAGCCCAAGCCCCATAACCCTGAGTCAGCTGACCCAGGCTTTGCGACAGGTGCCCTGGGTGTTTTAATCACGGTGCAGACATAACATTAGGTTACGTCTCCAGTGCAATGAAACACCCATGACTGGCCCGTGTTACATTAATCAGGGTCATGCGGCTTGGGCTGTAACGTTGCAGTGTCCGTGTCTCGGCTCAGGCTCAGTCCCCTGCTCCAGGAGCCCAGAAGGTTGGGAGGGAGTTTAGCAAGTGGAAATGGTAAAACCGCAGGGGAGTATTACCCTGGACTCATGGCATTTCTCCATTGGTCTGTCTGCTCTGGGGCAGGGACAGAAACACGTCCTGCTGCTTTTGTTATTTCAAAGGGCGGTTTAGGATTTTCATTCTCAGACACAGTGCACAAAACAGGACTCAACCCTCGGCATAAACTAAATGAATCGCCCACAGATTCTGGCAGCCACAATGAGCATTTGGTGTGAGAGCTCAGACCTGCCCCTGTCCCAGAGGGAGGGGGTCATCCATGAGGGGACTGGACCACTGACCTATCAGCTCCTACCTCCCAAACTTTCAGTAACTCTATCATCAGTGCCTGTGAGTGTAATTTAAACTATAAGAAAAACCACACTAGGCTAGACCGAAGGTCCATCTAGATCTGAATCTTGTCTTCTGACAGTAGCCAATACCAGGTGCCCCAAAAGCAAACTCAGTAAGGTACCACTGGAACTTGAACCCAGGATCTCCTGCATGCAAAACAGTGGTTTTACCCAGCTAAGCCCATGGTGCCTACAGCTGCTGAAGGGATCATGTCTGCACATACCTGACTCTCTGCCAACCTCCATCTGGGCCTGACAAGCTTTGCTGGTGTTTGGATTCAGTAAAGCAGAGGAGCAGGTGAAGTTTTACTTCCAAGGTTCTTTGGACAGGTCTACACTACAAAATTAGATCTGTCGAAGAAAAACTCAGTTCTCGCTTTTTGTTTGGGTGCAGCAAAATCAAATACTTTATTCTTTCTCTAGTAATCACAAGAGGGAGAGAGTGTCCTAGGAAACAGGGTTGCCCCTTGTCCCGGACAGGTCTCTCTCAATTAGTAAACAATCACAGCAAGCATTTATACCTTTGTTACAGACAATAGCTAGCAATCCTGGAGACAGTAAAAAAAAACATTTGCATTTGTTTATACATAAGCCTCTTCGTTATCTTATTTGTCTCACTACTAGAAAAAAACCAAGACTGCATATTGCAAGGTCGTAATGACTTTTCACACAGTTCACTCTGTTCCACATTATCTTGCTTCTACAAATCTCACATCATTAGGGTCACAGCTAGCCTAACTCATGCTAACTTAACTAACACACATTTAAGATCCCTTCAAATCCTTATTAAATATTTCCTGGCCTCCACAGATCGGTGTAACTACATTACTCAGGGGTGTAAAAAATTTACCTCCCTAAGCAATGCAGTTATATCAGCCTAACCCGGTGCAGATAGCGCTGTGCCAACAGGAGGGCTTCTCCCAACAACACAGCTTGGGGAGGGGCTTGGTTAGTGAAGACGAAGAGAATAGGTGACCCATGGCTCTTGCATTTGGGGAGGCTGGGTGTGAGCGCTGGAAGCTCCCTAGAAGTGGGGGGCCCATTGGTGCCCAGACCATGCCACTGTCCCCCCCACCCTTCTCCTCTCTCTGAGGCCCCACCTGTGCTCCCCCCTTGCTCCTGTTTGGCCACTTCCCACCCCCGCTCTTCCTCTTTGGCTGAGGACGGCTGAGCCACCTTTCGCTCGCTCCTCTCCTCCCCCAAGGCCTTCCTGCCTGCTGCTCGTGCCTCTCCACCCCCTACCACAAGGTCTGCCCACCAGCCGCCACCACCACCTCGCTGACCCATCCCTGCAACCCACCCTGCCCACCACCCACACCTCTGTGCCTCTCCCTGGAGACCCACCCTGCCCACTTCTCTCACCTCTGTCCCTCCCCTGAGACCTGCCCTGCCCACCGCCCCCACCTCTCTGCCCCCTCCTCTGAGACCCGCCTTGCCCACCGCCCCCACCTCTCTGCCCTTACCCTAAAACCCGCCTTGCCCACCCCCCGACCTCTCTGCCCCTCCCCTGAGACCCTCCCTGTCCACGTCTTTCTTCGGTCGTCTGTTATTCCATGAAACATCAAGAATGGAATAAAAAGCTGAGTTTACTCCAGGGTGAGGAAAGAAAGGAGTCACCAACCCCCTGGCCTTGCTGCTTTAGTTAAAGTGTTTTAATTAAACCGCGGTTGCGTGTCTACACTATGCCCCTTGTGTCACCAGAGCACATCCACGCTAGCCTCTCTTGGATCGCCACAGAGAGCAGTGCACTCTGGGTAGCTATCCCACTGTGCAACTGGTGCAGGGTGATTTGAGAAGGGTTTGCAATATCTCACAGGACGGTACAGGATCACATAATACAGGTTTCTCCATCCCATTGTTCCATGGGCATCCTACTGGATTGCGAGCTGCTTTTCAACTGCAGTGTGGAGACTGTGTGTGGGGAGAGACAGTGTGTGTGTTAGGGAACAGTGAGTGTGTTGAGGTAGGTAGGAGCAGATCATTATTATCCCTACTTGAAAGAGAGAGAAGCTAAGGCTGAGAAAGGAGAATTGACTTGTCTTAGGTCACACAGCCAGTCAGTGGCAAAGTTGGGAATAGGACCCAAGAGCCCTGATTTTCAAACTAACCATCGGATCTTGAATTTCAGACATTGAATGACCTTAATAAAATGATCTCAGATGAGCTCCAGACCAACAACAGTGCACAGTAATTATTCAGCAAGTATTTGAGGAGAACTGCAATGTCAGAGAGAATCATGAACTGCTCAGAGACCATTAATGCAGAGAAGCAGCAAAATTTATCAAACATCGAACTGGTTCTGACTTATTTCCTTGGTCTTAAAAGAGACCAACAAGGACCTGACTCTCCTCCCTGTCAATAACCCCCTGCTCAGCCAATCAGGGTAGAGACTGAGGACGGGAGGCTGAGGGTTCTCACCAGAGAGCCCAAAGGATGGACCAGGTCACTGGTGGGGATCACTGCCCGAGCACTATTTCAGCCCCCCAGTTTTGGGTGGACCTCCCACAGTGGGAGCTACAGAGCACTTCCCCAAAACACACACACACACACACACCCCTCCTGGTGTTGGGAGGGGAACAGGAGAAAGGACAAAAGAAGCAAAAGACAAAGAGAAAGGAGGGAGGAAAAGATGAAAAAAAAGGACAAACCCCAATGTCCCCAGTGATTCTAAGGGACAGAATCCCAGGTGCACAATAAAATTCTGTCTCCTTAAGCTCGTGTTTTCCATGCCTAGAATTCAACTCTCACTATATGGATCAGACTAAACAGGTTTGAAACCTCCAGGAGGCTCTTACCTTCTAAACAGGGACGGCTGTTTTCTTGTAAAATCACTAAGAGGAAAGAAGAAAACTCGAAAGAGGTTCCTCCTGGCGCTCACGTCCGTGAACCCGAATACTCCCTCAGTCCTCAAAGAGAGACCTGGAGAAGGAGACTTGCTGCAGCAAAGCCACAGGCGTCTCGGAGGTTTCCCTGGACCCTCGCCCCATCCTGCCTGGCTGATGTCAGCATCTCTCTGTGAGGTCACCACCTCCCCACCACCTTTGATCAATAGTCTGAGGTCCTGCCAAAGGCCTTTGTGATGTCACTGCCACACCCCTCCCTTGCTGTGCCAATGTCCTGCCCCTGGCCAGGCACTTTGGAGGTTTGAGCTACTCCCTGGGGATCACCCCACTCAAGGAGCGTTCGTTCTAGGCAGCAAGCCGGCTAGACAGGGAAACATCAGATGCTGCTCCCAATGCTACACTCAGTTTTTCAGAAATTAGTCGACTTTATGGCCAGAAGAGACCATTAGAGCATCTAATCTGACCCCCTGCATATCACAGGCCTCCTGTATGACACAAGAGCTACTTTTGGGGCAAACACATTCCAGACAGGCATCTAGTCTTCATGAAATGACATCAAGAGATGGAGAATCCACCACTTTCCTTGGTAGCTTCTTCCTGTGATGAGTCATCCTCGCTGTTGAATATTTGTGCCTTTGTTGTAATATGAATTTGTCTCTTTTCATCTTCCAGCCATTGGGTCTTGTTATGCTTTTCTCTGCTAGATTAAAGAGCCCTTTAATATCCAATCTTTTCTCTCCATTAATGCACTTCAATGAAGTCACCTTTCAATCTTCTTTTGATCAGCTAAACAGGTTGAGCTCTTTCAATAGCTCCCTGGAAGGCATTTTTCTTCAGCCTTCAGAACATTTGGTGGCTTTTTGCTGCCCCAGCTCCAATTTCACAACATCTTTTTCACATGAGGACACCAAAAATGGAGGCTATTCCAGTATCAGTCTCACTGATGCCGTGTCACCTCTTGTAATGTTATTGACATAATCTGTAACTGTATAGATCACTGCTGCGACCACGGTTCTATATTTGCAGCCAATATTGTCGAAAGCTTGTCGTGTAAGGGGTCTATGGAGAGGTTCTGATTGGCTGATTATAATGATGCTATCTCTAGACATGTATCATTTTTGTAGTTGACGTTACGAATATTGGCTCTATGCTGCCCGTATTTCAAACTTGTGCTCTGCTTCCAGGGAACACCCCAGCCAGACAAGTTGGTGTCAGTTCTGCCTAGAACGAACGCTCCTTGAGTGGGGTGATCCACCTGGAGTAGCTCAAACCTCCAAAGTGCCTGGCCAGGGGCAGGACATTGGCACAGCAAGGGAGGGGTGTGGCAGTGACATCACAAAGGCCTTTTGCAGGACCTCAGACTATTGGTCCAAGGTGGTGGGGAGGTGGTGACCTCACAGAGAGATGCTGACATCAGCCAGGCAGGACAAGGGCGAGGGGCCAGGGAAACCTCAGAGACCCCTGTGGCTTTGCTCCAGCAAGTCTCCTTCTCCAGGTCTCTCTTTGAGGACTGAGAGAGTATTCGGGTTCACGGACGTGAGCGCCACGAGGAACCTCTTTCGAGTTTTCTCCTTCCCTTTTAGTGATTTTACTAGAAAACAGCTGTCCCTGTTTAGAAGGTAAGAGCCTCCTGGAGGTTTGAAACCTGTTCAGTCTGATCCATCTGGTGAGAGTTGAATTCTAGGCATGGAAAACACAAGCTTAAGGAGGCTGAATTTTATTCTGAATTGTATTTGATCCCCACCAGTGAGCTGGGCCATCCTTTGGGCTCTCTGGTGAGAACCCTCAGCCTCCCATCCTCAGTCTCTACCCTGATTGGCTGAGCAGGGGGTTATTGACAGGGAGGAGACTCAGGTCCTTGTTGGTCTCTTTTAAGACCAAGGAAATAAGTCAGAACCAGTTCTATGTTTGATGAATTTTGCTGCTTCTCTATATTAATGGTCTCTGAGCAGTTCATGATTCTCTCTAACATTGCAGTTCTCCTCAAATACTTGCTGAATAATTCCTGTGCACTGTTGTTGGTCTGGAGCTCATCTGAGAGCACTTTATTCAGGTTATTCAATGTCTGAAATTCAAGATCCGATGGTTAGTTTGAAAATCAGAGCTCTTGGGTCCTATTCCCAACTCTGCCACTGACTGGCTGTGTGACCTCAGACAAGTCAATTCTTCTTTCTCACATGTAGCTTCTCCCTCTTTCAATGAGAGATAATAATGATCCGCTCCTACCTACCTCACGGTAGGTGGAGGATGGGGATCCATTGGAGAGTGTCACTAGGAGTAGTGCATAATATGAGGTGTCCTATCACATTTACTCAGAGCAGATTATGACATAATAGAATAGCTGAAATACTCTATTTGATTTGGTTATTTTTAATTTTGAAATTGTTAAGAGCAGCAATGACTTAGCTCAGACTGAAGCATCTTATCTAATGTTTGAGATCGAAGTGTCTCCTCTTTGTGTGTGATGAGACAATTTAATGTACTGTGACAAACAGGAGATGCTTTTGTTTTCCAACAAAATATTTTTGCAAAGAACTTTCATCCCACTTGTTATGATTTCGAGAAACAAACTGGTTTAGTCTGAATGGGATTTTCTGACAAACGGTTTCAATGAAATTTCCCCACCATCTCGATTCCTGGGCTCCGTCCCTGCCTCTGGGGGTTTGCTGTTTGTTAGAACAGGAGTAAGGACTGGTGGCTTCTCTTTCTGGCTCTGCCACTGCCTTGCTGACCCTTGGGTAGGTCACTTCCCTTCTCTGTGCCTCAGGCTCCTCCCCATCTGTCCAATGGGAACAGGGACAATTCTCGAGCTCTGGGCAGTCGTGAGCCTGAGTGAGAGAAGGGGCGTTAAAGCCCTCTGTGAAGGAGAAAGGGGAGTTTCTTGGTGTTTGCACCAAGGAATTCTAAAGTTTGCTAAAATGTCTAGTCTATGGAAACAAGAAATGGTTGGGGCCAAACTTTTTAACCACTGCTTTTTTTTTAAAGCCCATTCATGGATGTGAGTCCATGTCTTTTAGGTACCTGGGGTTCTTTGCCAGCAGGAGAGAAGAGGTTCCTGCCTCCATTTTTGTGGCATTAACAAACCATGTGTTGTGCCCCAGTTCTTGTCTGAGATCCCTGAAAATGAACATCTTCCCATCCATGAACAAGACAGGACCTATCTTTCAAAGGGGAACAAAGAGACCCCTGGGACTTACAGACTAGCCAGCCTCACTTCCATAGCTAGAGAGATACTGGAATATATTCTTAAACAATCAGTTTTCCAGCAGCACCTACAGGATAATTTGGTTCTTAGGACGAGGGAGCATGGATTTGTCAAGAACAAATCATTCCAAACCAATCCTCTTTCCTTCTTTGGCAGGGTTCCGGGCCTAGTGGAGGTGGGTAAACAGTAGATGGGATCTATCTCGGGGTTACTAAGGCTTTTGACACAGTCCCGCAGGACATTCTCACAAGCAAACGAGGGAAATGCGGTCTAGATGCAATCAGTGTCATGTGGGTGCAGAGCTGGTTGAAAGCCCAGACTCCAAGGGCCCTTCTCCAGGTTTGGCTGTCCAACGGAGAGGGGGCACCTAGTGGGTCCGGCAGGGATCAGTCCGGGGTCCGGTACTATTCAATAGTTTCATGAATGATTTGGAAGATGGAGTGGAGATCATGCTTCCAAAATGTGCAACTGACACCAAGCACTTTGGAGCTCAGGATTGGAATTCAAAACGCCCGTAACAAATTGGAGACTTGGTCTTCTTGAGCCAAACCCCATGGCTGGGCCCCTCTCTCTAGACTGGGCTGAAGTGAAATCCCAGAGCCAGACACTCCTCCTCCTGGGCAGTGCGCTCCGACCTTGAATGGTCAGATGCTGCTTAGCTCTGTCAGAGCAGCTGTGGCTGGGGGATTCTCCCAGCACTTTCCAATAGCGGGAAGGTACGAAATCCCCATTTGACAGCTGGGGACGGAGCCCTAGAGGGGAGGGGGGGAGCAACTTGCCCAGAGTCCCCCAGGAAAAGGAAAACAACCAGCAGTGGAACCAATAGGAAACCCAGCAATGGAACCCAGGAGTCCTGGGAGTGTGCTAGGGTGACCAGATGTCCCAATTTTGGGGTCTTTTTCTTATCTAGGATCCTATTACCCCCCACTCCCTGTCCCGATTTTTCACACTCGCTGTCTGGTCACCTTAGGGTGTAACCATGTGGGGTCCCAGCTGCTCCGTGCCCCCCTCATTGAAGCAGGTGTGCAGGGTTACTGCCCTGGGAAGTGCAGGGCACCAGTGGCCATGGGGCTGGCTGCAGGCAGGGCAGGAGCTGGCTGGAGGTAAGGTCTGACTGCAGGCAAGGGGTGCGGGGCTGGCTGGAGACAGGGGTGTGCGGGACTGGCAGGCGTCTGGCAGGCTGGCGTGGCAGGGGGGCTGGCAGGAGTTGGCTGGAGACAGGGCAGGGGGTGTGGAAGGGGCTGGCTGTGGGCAGGGGGTGTAGAGCTGGCTGCAGACAGGGCAGGGAGGATGTGGCTGGTGCGGGCAGGGCAGAGGGTGCAGGGCTGCAGGCAGGGCGTGGGGTGCGGGGCTGGCCGCAGACCGGGGCTGGCTGGCGGCAGGGGGGGGGGTGCGGGGCTGGCTGCAGACGGGCTGGCTGCGGGCAGGGCAGGGGGTGCGGGGCTGGCTGCAGATGGGCTGGCTGCGGGCTGGGCAGGGGGTCCGGGGCTGGCCGCAGACGGGGGCTGGCTGCGGGCAGGGCAGGAGGTGCGGGGCTGGCTGCAGGCAGGGCAGGGGGGTGCAGCAGGGGTTGGCTGGAGCCGGGGCATGCGCGGCTGGCTGGAGACGGGCTGGTGCGGGCAGGGCAGGGGGTACAGGGCTGACCGCAGACAGGGTCTAGCTGCGGGCAGGGCGTGGGGTGCGGGGCTGGCTGCAGACAGGGGCTGGCTGCGGGCAGGGCAGGGGCTGCGGGGCTGGCTGCAGACGGGCTGGCTGCGGGCAGGGCAGGGGGTCCGGGGCTGGCTGCAGACAGGGGCTGGCTGCGGGCAGGGCAGGAGGTGCGGGGCTGGCCGCAGACAGGGGCTGGCTGCGGGCAGGGCAGGGGGTGCGGGGCTGGCTGCAGGCAGGGCAGGGGGGTGCAGCAGGGGTTGGCTGGAGCCGGGGCATGCGCGGCTGGCTGGAGACAGGTGCTGGTGCGGGCAGGGCAGGGGGTACAGGGCTGACCGCAGACAGGGTCTGGCTGCGGGCAGGGCAGGGGGTGCGGGGCTGGCTGCAGACAGGGGCTGGCTGCGGGCAGGGCAGGGGGTGCGGGGCTGGCCGCAGACAGGGGCTGGCTGCGGACAGGGCAGGGGGTGCGGGGCTGGCTGCAGACAGGGGCTGGCTGCAGGCAGGGCAGGGGGTGCGGGGATAGCTGCAGACAGGGGAGGGCTGCGGGCAGGGCAGGGGGTGTGGGGCTGGCCAGAGGCAGGGGCTGGCTGCGGGCAGGGCAGGGGGTGCGGGGCTGGCAGCAGACGGGGCTGGCAGCGGGCAGGGCAGGGGGTGCGGGGCTGGCTGCAGGCAGGGCAGGGGGTGCAGGGCTGGCCGCAGACAGGGCATGGGGTGCGGGGCTGGCTGCGGGCAGGGCAGGGTTGCAGAGCTGGCTGCAGGCAGGGCAGGGGGTGCGGGGCTGGCTGGAGGCAGGGCAGGGGGGTGCAGCAGGGGTTGGCTGGAGCCGGGGCGTGCGGGGCTGGCTGGAGACAGGGGCTGGCTGCAGGGAGGGCAGGGGGTGGAGGGCTGCTGAAAATGTACTGAGAGGTATTTTAAGGTGAAGATAACACCATGGTTACCAGGTGACTGGCACATCCTGTGTTAAAGAAAGGAAGGGACCTGGAGTTAATAGTCTGAAGTATTTGTGTTACCAGCCCTGTCACTGTCTGACCCCCCTTCAGTGCGGAGCAGGTGTGTACGTTGCTGTGTGGAACGCACAGACTCCTGCAGAGCAAGGGCAGCTGTTTCCATGGCAGAGAGCCTGGCACTTAGGAGACTTTCTTGACTTACTGTTTTGAAGCAATTCAGTAAAATAACGGTGGAGCTACAATGTCCGGTCCAAAATTTCAGCCCCCCCTGGTGCAAAAACACTATTTTAGGATCTAAACAGGAGGCTTCCAGCACTAGGACACCTGACCAGAGAGCTCAGTGGGGGCGTAACAGCTGCTGACTCTGAGGGTCCTGGGCAAAATCCACTTGGAGGTGGAGGCGTTTCGATTTATTTGATCGATAATGAGGAAGGCGAAGATTTAATCCCAGGTATTTTTAGTAAATGTCATGGTCAGATCACGGGCAAAACCCAAAAGCTCATTGCCCATGACCTGGCCATGACTTATACCATAAATACCCCGCATTGAATCGTGGGGAGGGAGGCCCAGGGGGTCCGTGGCACCAGCTGTGGGCGCAGGGAGTCCAGGGGGCCCGTGGCACCATGTACGGGGGGAGAAGCCCCGGGGACCCACTGCCACTCCAGATGCTGCCAGGTCAGGGGAGCCCCAGAGGCCAGCCCTGCTCCGGCCACCTCGGGACAGGTGCCAGGAGCCACTGAGCTGTGGCTGCTCCTGCCACCCTTGGAACCACTGCTCAAGCTGTCCCCAGGCCAGCTGCTGGGGCAGCCACGGAGTCAGCCGCAGTGGCCACTGCAGAAGCCACAGAATCTATGACTTGTGCAGCCTCCGTGACACAGAGGGATCCCTAATAAAGAGACAAACCCCTCCCTGCTGTGACTGCAGTTCCTGGAAGGAAAGAGAAGAACAGAAAGTGACGAGAAAAGGAAAGAGAGAGACTCCCTGTCACCTCTCTCCCCTGCTCCCTCCCCCTTGTATTCTGTAACCCCATCTCACTGGGTTCCCTGTGCTGGTGCCATGGGGGTGACACTAGAGTTCTGGGGATTTGGGGGGAGGGGAAGGGGGCTCTTCACTTCTCAGCATTTCACACAAATTTGTCTTTGGGCTGAAATTTCTCCTGTGAGGCCTCTCAGTCAGAGCTGTACCCCACCCCCTTCAGTGGGGGGGGGGTGTAAATTGCAGAGCAGGCAGAGAAGTCGCCCATAAAGGTTCATATTGTTCTGGTGACTGGTTCTGACCGGGGTCACATGTCCTCTGACACAGGCTCATGTGCACAACATGGGAGCTCTGGCTTGTCCTAAATGCTGTAGAGTGAGAGTTCCTGGATAGGGCAGGGGAGAGGGAGCAAGAGGAGAAAGGCAGAGACATTGGAGACGAGGAATTGGGGGGCGAAGGAGAGAACAGAGAGACAATAAATGATTGAAGCAGAACAGGTGTCCCAACTCCATCTTGCTCATCACAGGTGTTCAGAGAGACAGGTAGTTGCGGGTTTTCCAGTGTCAAGTCTGAACTTTGATTCTAACAATGTGCGTTGAAATATCAAGGGGATCTCCACATACCTGATCTCTTCCCTCTCCCCTTTTTTGTATTAATTTTTATTTTGACGTGTTTGGCTTAACCGTGATCGTCTCTTTCCCCACCTGTATTGCAACTTGGGGTTTATGTTTATTGTGCCTCCCTGTTGTTCATGTCATTATAATTGTAACAGCAAAGGAACCTGCAGGAGCAAAAACTGACTGAAAACTTCATTTCCCCATCATGCCGGAACATCCTACAAACAGCTCACACAGCTGGAATCATAACACGCAAGGCCAGGGGATGGGAGATGCAGGTTTCCAAGTGTTCTGTCTTTCTCAGATGACACATTCCAGCCCCTTGTGTGCCTCCATCCTGTATGACCTGCTGGACTTTGACACATTTATTGTCTCATTCTATAGATAATGTGATTGTAACACAATG
The DNA here is from genome assembly GCF_020497125.1 of Mauremys mutica. Lineage (NCBI taxonomy): Eukaryota > Metazoa > Chordata > Testudines > Geoemydidae > Mauremys > Mauremys mutica. The sequence continues at coordinate 128,077 of NW_025423062.1, forward strand.
TGACTGAAATTAAACCACTTCCAGATGAGGAAACAACAGAAGAGAAAAGCCATTATTGCATTGGCTGGGAATCAAACCCAGATGAATTGCTTGGAAGACACCTACGCACACCACTATACCACCAATGCATCTGGCAGGAGTAGCTTTCCTGCAGGCTGTGTGTGCTGGCAATGGGGTGACACATGACCACAGAGTTAGTGAGCAGGTGGATGGGCTGGAAACTGCCTGACAGCTGGGAGCAGAGTTAGGATCCCAGAGTGACTGAAAGGGGGCAATGGTGAAAACAGATCTCACTAGGAGCTGGCCCCACACCTGCCCCGCCCCCAGGAGAGGGGAACTGAAGCTCAACTTCAATCACAGAAAAATCTTCCCTGAGAAGGAAGGGGACAGCTTGTTTTAAAGACCAGGTTTGTGTTTGTTCCTGCTACATATGGAGGGGCTGGGTAGTGCTGATTCCAGCCCCCAGACTCTGGGAGGATAAGGAACAAATTCAGGCTGCCAGTGACCTGCAGGAGGGAGATGATCGTTTGACAGTGACGGATGCTTCGTCCTAAAGGCCTTTGTCTGCCCCCTTCCAGTGACTGTTTGGCACAGGAATGCAACCCCCACTCCAGGGTCTCTCCTGGGGAAATAATGTTTCTGTGCAAAACACCAAAGCTTTTAACAGAAAGGAAGAAAAGGAAATGGCCACATGATGGGACTAGGACATAAGGAATGAAACACAAGATCCTTCTCCATGTGCATTGACTTTTAACCTTGTATTGACTATGACACTAGAATTGAAGATTTAATATTATAAATGAATGAGTCTAAACCTGAGGTTGTGGTTTTCACATTGGATTTTCTAACTCAGTTCCCAATGCTCTTCTAGAAAGGCCTCCAGGCTGCCTGCCCAGCCCAGCAAAAGTGGCCAGGAGAAAGCCCACACTGCTGCTCTTTCAGGTACTTGAAGGCTGCTATCAAACCCCCCTCACTCCGTCAGTCCTCAGTCTGTGGCAGTGCATAGGATTCTTCCGTCCTAAGTGCAGGACTCTGCACTTCTCCTTGTTGAACCTCCTCAGATTTCTTTTGGCCCAATCCTCCAATTTGTCTAGGTCACTCTGGACCCAAACCCTGTCCTCCAGCGCTTGGATTCTTTACATGCTTTCACAGAGCAAAGAGCACATGTTCCATGATTTCATAGGGCAGAGTTTTGTGCTATTGGGAGCTTTCCCTGTGTGGATTTGACAGATGGATCAACACAGAGACACATTGTGACCCTTCTCAGGGTGCTGAGGACTGTGAGTCTCCCTGTTGCCACCTGCCACAAGGAAGAGGGAGTTTTACATTTGGCAGCTGGATGTTAGTGACCAAACTCACCAGCCTGCTGGAACTCAAGGACCCTCCTCTGAGCTACAGCAGCCACCTTAACCCTTGAGTTCCTTCAATGTGTCCCCCTCTGGGGTCCAGCCCGGATCACCAGATACCTGGTGAAATCCCAGATCCTCTCTTCCCCAAGTATCCCAGGTTACTAGTTTTACTGTGGACCATTGCTACTGTATCTCACACAGCACCTGAGTACAGTTATTGAACAAGCAAAAAATTTATTTCACAACGGATAGAGATTTAAACAAACAAACGTGAGTGATGGAAACCAACTGTGACCAACTAAACAAAGGCAGAAAGTGATAGAATAGAAAGGCCAGCACAAAAAACAGAGAGAGGAACAATAAGATACTAAAAGGACAATGGTTGGAACTCTCCATTTCTCTCAGTCTTTGGAGTGATGGGTAGTAGAGCTGTAGCAACAGTTGAGGAACCAGGGTAAATTAAATATAAGGTCTGAGCTGCTAGTGAAGCATTTTCCACACTCACGGCATTCCTAGGGGCTCTCTCCTCCGTGGATTGTTTGATGCCTAATAAGATGCGAACTGCGATTGAAGGTTTTCCCGCACTCAGTGCATTCATAGGGCCTTTCCCCTGTGTGGATTCTCTGATGTCTAGAAAGGTCTGATCTTTGAGTGAAGCTTTTCCCACACTCACGGCATTCGTAGGGCCTCTCCCCTGTGTGGATTCTCTGATGTTGAGAAAGGTTTGAGCTGCTAGTGAAGCATTTCCCACACTCACGGCATTCATAGGGCCTCTCTCCTCTGTGGATTGTTTGATGCCTAATAAGGTGCGAACTGCGATTGAAGGTTTTCCCGCACTCAGTGCATTCATAGGGCCTTTCCCCTGTGTGGATTCTCTGATGTCTAGAAAGGTCTGATCTTTGAGTGAAGCTTTTCCCACACTCACGGCATTCGTAGGGCCTCTCCCCTGTGTGGATTCTCTGATGTTGAGAAAGGTTTGAGCTGCTAGTGAAGCATTTCCCACACTCACGGCATTCATAGGGCCTCTCTCCTCTGTGGATTGTTTGATGCCTAATAAGGTGCAAACTGCGATTGAAGGTTTTCCCACACTCAGGGCATTTGTAGGGCCTGTCCCCTGTGTGGATTCTCTGATGTCTAGAAAGGACTGATCTTTGAGTGAAGCTTTTCCCACACTCACGGCATTCGTAGGGCCTGTCCCCTGTGTGGATTCTCTGATGTACAGAAAGGGCTGAGCTGTGAGAGTAGGTTTTTCCACACTCCCTGCATGTATTTTTTCTCTTTCGCCTGAGGATTTCCTGCTGTGTTGTGGTTTCCATGAGGATCATCTGAGTTCCCCAACAGGAAATAAATTTATCCACTTTCTTCCCTGGCTGGTTTCCTTGATCTGTTTTTGGTCTGTGCTGAATCTCCCAGGATTTTCCCTGCTCATGACTCCTGGACACATTCCTTTTCGATCTTTGAGATAATGCTCTGTTTTTACCCACTGGCTCAACATTTCCAGGCTGAGAATTCTGCTCCTCTTTCTCACATGCCATTGCATCACCTGCTGTGACAGAGACAGAAACCTCAAACAGGGATGGAAGGGGGAAGACCAAACAAAAACAAGTGCTGAAGACAGGTCAAATAAAAATCAGGAGCTGAACTCCCCCAAACTCTTCCCCCAAATAGGAGAGAGGAGGGGGATGAATTCAGCCTTCATATCCCATCCAAATACGCAGGGGGAAGGGAGGAAGCTACTGCCTGGTGTCTGCTAGGATCTATAGGAAGCCATGAACTATATTTACCCTGAGGATATGACCCCTGCTAGGGACAATAATGAACCGAGAGACCTCCCCAAGAGCTTTGTAGGGCATCCCAGATGTTTCCTTCAGGCACTTACAGATTCTGAGGTGGTTTAATGTTTCCTCACCTGTGCAGGAAGATCTCAGGATCTCTCTTTCCTCTGACCGCTGGAGGTCTGGGACCCATGGCTCTTCCCCTTGTTCCAGCTGGGAGATCACATCAAGTTGGAAAACTAGAAACCCTGCTCAGATGAAAGAAAACAAAGGAGTTCAGTTGATTTCATAAGACTTGGTCATAAAAAAACATTCTATTAATTTAACTTCAGTGCTTAGTGTGACCTGGTGCGGCAGGGGCAGTTCTCACTGAAAATGCCAAAGTTAGGACAGGCTGAAAAAGGGAGAGCAGATGCTCCCAAAACTGATGGTTAACACTGAAGTTAAACTCACCGACCAGTCACCAACTGTGCTTCTGATCCCCCACACGGGTTATCGAGAAGCTGAAAAAAGAAATCACACGGCCCCCTTTATTGCAACCCAGTTCTCTGACTCCCAATCAGCAACTAGGTCCAGTACAGTGAGAGGTTATTTAAAAACTCTGCTCACATAAACAGTGTTCCTCTGACCCCAAAGAGTCACCCACATCACCAGGTCAGTATAGGTTTGGATATTACCCAAAATTCCATCCTTCCAGCCAATCCTTTAGCATCTAAACTAAAGGTTTAAACAAAAGAAAGACAGAAAGAAGTTAAATGGGAAAGCAGTCAGATACATTCCAAAATGGATATCTCAGGTTCTTAGCAGTATTGGTGAGTTGCTGGCTTGAAAGTCTGTCCGGAACACATCCATAGCTTGGATGGGTCATTCAGTCCTTTGTTCCAGGGTTCAGTTTGTAGAGAAGTTGCTCCAGATGTAGAAAGGGGGATTGAAGACAAAATGGAGATGATGCAGCTGCCCTTTACATTCCTTTTGCCATGTGGCCTGTACTTCCTGTGTCCCAAACACAAGTTTCACAGCACGTGGCATGGAAAAGCCTTGGAGTTCTCATTACACAGGCATATCCCAGCATGTCTTGCTGACTCAATAGGTGTATCCCCTTGGTCCTTTCCATGGGCTCATTGTACAGATGATGACCCTGAATGGGCCATCAAACAGGCTAGGCAGTGTTGATGCTAATATGTCTGGGGGTGTCACCCAGAAACACTGCACAAGTCTGGAAATACAGATATACCCTACATATCTATAACACAATACAAAGGTGATACAAACGTAGAAACAAAATTATCATACTTGGCAAATCATAACATTTTCACTGACACCTTACATGGCATATCTAGCACGATTCATTGCAATTTTATCAGATTATATTATTATTTTATTATTAATACCAAAGTGTCTCACAATTCCATACAGTGTCACACTTGGGGAAACCAGTGAATTCCCAGGACCAGTTCCCCAGGGCCTTGAAGATGCTGAACACTATGCTTATGAGGGATTGAAATACCCACATATCTGCTGGGAACACACACACAGACACTGTGTCAGTCTATACCCCTGTGTTCACACTTCTAGAAAATTATGATCAATTTTGTACGCAGTATGGCTTGTGAGGTATCATTTCAAAACACATAACCTACTGAATATTATCCTCCTGTTAAAATGTGTAGTAACACTGTATGTAAAGTTATGAGATTTTACAGTATGATATTACTGAAAAAGTTACAATTCTGGGGAACACCTACAGAGCAGTTCCTCAGAGATAGGAAGGCAAACAGCTGATCAAACAGCCATTCTCCTGCAGGGGGAAGGTGTGAAGACATTTACATTCCATTGCAATCCAAACCAGTGATGAGTTGTGTCATCTGTAATCCTGGGTGAGATTCAGTGTTCTGCTGCTGGAGCTCCCCTGTCTGGATATCCCCAGCCAGCATTCAAGGCCGCACCGAGTGTCTGTGTGATAAGTCACCCTGGACCAGCAGCTCTGACTCCAGCCACCTGCTTGTTACATACCAAGCCCATTCTGGTTTGGGTAGAGAAGGCTCAGGGTTTGAGAGAAGGCCGGGGGTAGGAAGCTTCTATTCATTATGCTGGACCTAACCCCCAGTTTTACTTGAGTAAAGAGGAGATATTTGGCACTGTGTGATACTGCTCCTGTGCTCTGTTCCCAAAGTGTTCTGCAGCTTGGGAGGGTCTCTGGTAGTGTGTGTGTGTCACTGGCATATTGGGATGATGCTGAAACAGGACAGAGTAGAGGTGGCATTGTGGGGGTGGCATGAACCTTCACTCTTCATTTCCCCTTCCAAGAACAGAGGGAACAGGAATCCTTACCCAGCGAGGTCACATTCTCATAGTTCTGCTGCATGACATCCCAGTAGAGGGCTCTCTGAACGGGGTCCAGCAGAGCCCCCTCTTCCCTGGTGAAGTACACAGCCACTTCCTTGAAGGTCACCGGCTCCTGAAAGAGCAAGAGTCCAACACTCAGTACCTGCTGCCCCACTCACAACCCCACTATTCACGGAACAGCAGCACCAGGTAAATGGAAGCTCCGGGAGGCACATGTTAACAGAGTCCCACCTCACTTAGCTTAGAGCAGCCAGGAGGCATCAGAGGGTAGAAAGAGAGAACCTTTGTGTCTCCCAGCTGACAGACGGAGGCAGGATCTTCACATTTATCACATAGCTACTAGCCAGAGCTTGATATAGGAGATGGGGCTGTCTCTGGACCCTACTGGTGTCTCCCTGGTAGGAATCCCAACGCTCTCCAAATTAAATATATGGAAGAAAGGGGAAGTCAATAGTAAAGAATAGAAGTTAGAAGGTCAGATTTGTAGAAAACTGGTAAAGAAAGCTATCAGAAATCAATGACCAATGAATGACAATAAGAAGGAAGATTTTAAAAGTATATTAAGTGCAAACTTAATCCTAACAATGGTACTTTACTAATAGAAATGGCAGAATTATCAAAAATAATGCAGAAGAGATAAAAGTCCTCAATAAATATTTCTCTCCTGGATTTGGAGAAAAACAGATGATGTACTCGTATCATAAGATGTTGATGGCGACACTCTTTCCATTCCAACAAGAAGTCATGAGGACATTAAACAGTAGCTATTAAAGTCAGACATGTTTAAATCAGCGGGTCCAGATAACTTGTATCCAAGACTTTCTAAAAGACCTGAAGTCTGACATCTATATTCATCAAGAGAATGGAGCAGCCAATACTGGATTTCATTCATTAATAAAGAATCAAAGAAGGGTAATATGATTAGTGCTCACTAACGAAGGTTTAGAGAAAATAGAGCTTATCAAACTAACGGGATATCCTTACTGGAGGAGATCAAAAGTTTGGTTGCAGCTAATAGTATTGATGTAATATACCTAAACTTCTGAAAGGGATATGACTTGATCAGCACAATATTTTTACTAAAAAAACTAGAATGATACAAAATAAACACGGCATACATTAAATAGATTAAAAACTGTGATAGTAAATGGGGAACCAGGTTTGAGTGGATTTCTTTCTAGCAGGTTCCCGCAGGGATTGGTTCTTGGCCCTGTGCTATTTAACATTCTTATCCATGACCTAAAAGATTGTATAAAATCATCACTTATAAAGTTTGCAGTTGCCACAACGATTGGGGTTGTGAGTAGAATGAAGTGTGAGTAGATTCAGGCTCCATCACTGGGAGTCTGGGAAGTTGTCCCAGCCCTGGCTGGAGGGTTATTTCCTGTTCCACAAAGAGGGGAAGTTCCATTCCCAACTCCTGTGCCTTGAAATTAGGCCCTATCTGACACTACACCCCCATATTCATCATAGTGGTACGGTTATAATATGATTAGGACATAATTATGATGTATTTTGTACAAGATGCATTATGTGTGGTGTCACTGGAAAAGTTATGATTTGCTGAATATGATTATCCTATTTGTGTGCACATATCACGTTCATATCTGAAGTTATGGATATTGACTCTGTATCTGTATTTCAAATGTGCTTACTCTGGGTAACACCCACAACGAGCCTTTCAGGTACAACAATGAAGAAGCCAGACAGTGCTGATGGCTCATCAACAAAGACAATGGACTGTGGAAGAGCTTAGCCTTCCTGTGAATGTTTCAGCCAGCCTATTAGTCATGGATACTATGACGCAGCAGGGCCTGTGACCAGACCACATGACACTAAACTCCATTTTAGTACCTGAATTTTTCCACAAACTGGACTGGGAACTGAGTTTGGAAACAAAGGGGTCACGCCATATGGAAAAAGCAAATAAGGTGGGGTGTGACGTCATCCCTTGGTCTCATTCCCCACACAAGAGAACTCCTGGAAAGACCTAAGAAACAAAAACTGAAGTGGGGGGAGTGCTGGTCCCAGGGTAAACGGTTTTCTAGCTTGTGTATGGAAACTTGTTGGACTGCTTGTATCAATTAGTCAGGGTGAGAAACTGCTACTTCAAATTCTATCCAGATAGTATGTTAGGCGTAGTTTGAGTTTCAGTATTTGCTAAATAATCTGCTTTGATCTGTTTATCATCACTTATAATCAATCTATCTTTCTGCAGTTAATAAACTTGTTTTATGCTTTATCTTAACCAGCTTATTTTGAGTGAAGTGTCTGGAGAAAATCTCAGCTTGGTTAGCACAAGCTCGCTGTGCACATCTGTCCCAGATCGAGGGGAAGGGGAACTATATTAATGAGCTGACATTAGAGGGATCCCTGTGCACTATAAGAGGGTATAATTCTGAATGTATCCTACAGCAAGTGTGCAAGGTTGGGGAGCTGGGAAATTGGCTGTTGTCTCTATCTGTCCTTGAGTGGCTCAGGTAAAGCACTCAGGTAGCTTAGTTGGGTGTATGGCGCCACCTGCTGTCGTGTTGGGTGATAACAGGCCCTGGAGAGGCTGGCTGAATCTCCAGCAAAGCAGTGTGAGAAGGGCCAGCCCAGCTTGAGGGTTAGAGGGCACAGCGGTTCCCAGACTGCACCCCGGGGTGACAACCACCACACCCTAAACTACACTAGTGTCAGCAGGTTTGTCACATCCTGTCCCCTCCCTTTCTCCACCCAATATATTTCCTGCCTCCTACCACCTCTAGCAATTCCCACCCTCCTATGCATTTACTGCTCCTCTCCCTCCAAGTAGAAACCACCGCCAGCTCCCTGATAATCCCTTACCTGAGCCAGCTCCATTGCAGCCATTTCCTTCCCCCAGGGAGGACGGGATGATCTGGAGCAAAACATGGACGTTATTCTGTAGCCTGCTGGGGTGAAAAGGGCAAGCTGTGAGAATTCAGACGGGGCTTTTGTCCATTCCACAAACCGATTCCCCCCAGGTTTTCCCCTGCTAATGGACATTCTAGGTTCTGCCACACTGTGAAGCACAGAGTGACCTTATTCCAGTACAGGCCTAGCGCCCTCCCACCAGGGTGTAACCCTCTGACACATGGTGAAACCCTCCCAGTAACAGTCTCTCTGTTACACTTATCAAGTTGGTGGACAATACCAAGCTGGGAGGGGTTGTAAGTGCTTTGGAAGATTGGATTAAAATGCAAAATGATCTGGACAAACTGGAGAAATGAGCTGAAGGAAAGAGGATGAAATTCAGTGGGGACAAGTGCAAAGTACTCCACTTTGGAAGGAACAATCAGAGACCAGAGAAGAGCAGAATCCAAGGAGTCACTTTGGGGGATTCTCCCTGTCATTGTCCCCAAGGCAGCTCTCTCAGGTTTACAAAGTTGTTCGATGTTCCAGCCTTTATACAGTCTATCCTGGGAGTGCCCCTTTCATCGGCTGGGCCTAGTTTTAGTTTTCGGTAGTTAACAATCTTGGTTTATTGTTCATCTAACCAGTGTGTTTGGATTAAAGTGTGTTGGAAACTCCGTTTGGGATAACAAGCTGGTGCATGTCATTTTCCACTGATGAAATGACAGACTTCATATGAGCTTGCGTTGTTCAGTAGCGTGCTGGACAGTGCAAGACGCACATTTCTGGGGGAAAGTCGGGCACTTGAGAATTTGCTGGTTTTCTCCTGAGGTGTAATTCACGAGTGGCTGTCTAGCAGCACTCAATACTGTGTAGCTGGGAGTGAGTTACATGCTGGAGACTGTATGTTAATTGGCCAAGAGGGGCTGTTCTCGCGGGAAAAGAGTGGAAAAGGCACCCCAGGCTGGAGAACTGAGGGGACACAGCTATTTAACAGTCCAGATTGTACTCTAGGTAATGTCACAGACCCTCATTATGACAGAGCCTCTTACAACACAGAGAAAGTAAATCCATGTCCCAGAAATCGAAGACTCCAGACAGAGGGAAAGTGTCCCTGACACTGCTTCTTGCTGACAGAGAGGTTCAGAGACAGTGAGAGAGTCCTGGGGAAGCTGGGAATGGGAAGCATGGGCTGGTGGGGTTCAGTGGAGAAAGGGAACAGGAAGGGCAGGGATATTATTGAATGCAGGATCTCAGCAGTGTTAGATGTCAGGATAGCACATAGTGCAGCCCATTGGAAAACATTAATCCCAACTATACATACAGAATGATGGGGTCTAAATTAGCTGTTTCCACTCAAGAGATGGATCTTGGAGTCACTGTGGATTGTTCTCAGAAAACATCCACTCTGTGCAGCAGCAGTGAAAAAAAGCGAGCAATGTTGGAAATAATTAAGAAAGGGATCGATACGACAGAATATATCATATATCATATTTGTAAAAACAGCAAATAAATCCATGATAGACCCACATCTTGAATACTGCATGCAGATGTTGTTGCCCCATCTCAAAAAAAGATATATTGGAATTGGACAAGGTTCAGAAAAGGGCAACAAAAATGATTAGGGGTATGGAACAGTTATGCCAGACCTAACTCCCAGTTTCACTTGAGCAAATAGGAGCTATTTGACACTGTGCAATACGGCTCCTGTGCTCTGTTCCCAAAGTGTTCTGCAGCAGGGGAGGGTCTCTCGTAGTGTGTGTGTGTCACTGGCATATTGGGGTGATGCTGAAACAGGACAGAGTAGAGGTGGCATTGTGGGGCTGGCGTGAACCGTAACTCTTCATTTCCCCTTCCAAGATCCGAGGGGACAGGAACCCTTACCCAGCGAGGTCACATTCTCATAGTTCTCCTGCATGACATCCCAGTAGAGGGCTCTCTGAGGGGGTCCAGCAGAGCCCACTCTTCCCTGGTGAAATGCACAGCCACCTCCTCGAAGGTCACCGGCCCCTGAAAGAGCAAGAGTCCAACACTCAGGACCTCTTTCCCCACTCACAGCCTCACACTCATGGGGGAGAGGAGCCGATCAAATGGAAGCTCTGGGTGGCTCACAGTCAGATTCCCACCCCCACCCCGCTCAGCGTATCCAGCAAATACCAGGGTGAGGGGACGAAGAGAGAGCCCCTTGTCTCTCCCAGCAGATCCATCACACACCTACTGGCCACCGACTGATACAGGAGATGGAGCCCCTAGCAGGGTCCAGGGAGAGCTCCCTGGTAGGAAGCCCAATAACCTCCTCATTGTGAGGAGCGGGATATGAAGGGAGAGGCAGCTCCAATAAGCCTGACTCATGGGTGCCCCCTTCATATCTCACAGCAGCCGCTGGTCAGTGAGGTCAGGCTCCAGCACTGGGAGTCTGGTCAGTTTGACTAGCTCCATGTAGGTGGGCTATTTTCTTTCTTCACAAATTAGGGCATTTCCACCTCCCAACCTCCTGGGTCTGTTCCTAGAATCTAGGCCACTTATTAAATAACTCCCAGCAGGTTTGCCGCACCCTGGCCTCCTCCTTTCCCCACCCTGTGAATTTCCTGCCCCGCTCCAACCTCCAGATCAGACTGTGGAAACCTTCCCATCTCCGGAGTATTTGCTCTCCCTCTTCTCCAGCAGGAACCCACCAGCAACCCCCCGATAATCTCTACCTGAGTTGGCTCCACTGCAGCCATTTCTCTCCCCTGTCCCATGCCAGGCTGGGATGAGCTGGAGCAAAACATGGACGTTATTCTGCAGCCTGTCTGGGGGAGAAGGGCAGTTGTGGGCGTTTCAGAACCGGTTTTAGTTAATTACACATCATGATTCCCCCAGGCCCTTTCTCTGCACACAGACACCCTAGATTCTGCCATGCAGGGAAATGCTCAATCTGTTTATTACAATGTAGATCTGGCCCCTCCTGCCATGCTAAGCCCAGACACATTTTTAACCTCCCTTCTCCCTCCCCTCACCCTGTAACAAATTCTTTGAACACAAGGCTAGAAAAGAGCAGAACCAAAGGAGTCACTGTGGGGGATTCCCTCGGACACTGACCACACGGCAGCCACACCCCAGCAGGGGGAATATGGAGTCAGGAACTGGCTTTTCCTCTCTCTGATCCTTGTTTTGTTCACTGGAAAGTGGTTCTGCCCAGGGATGCAGCAATACATGTATCTGGGTGGACTAGATAGCTCGAAATCTCTCCCCTCTAATTTCTCCCACTGCCCCTTTCAGTCTCTCCTTCCCCTGTCCTCTCTCCCTGCCCCTCTGGCTGGGAAAGTCCCATTCCTGGTTTTTTGCTCTCCCATGGCCGCGTCTCCCAATTACCTGGAGACTCTGGCTCAGAATTTAGTATTAACAGGGCCCAGGGCTGCCCTAGGGGGCTAGGACCAGCTGGAGAAAGTCATCCCCTGGGCCAGGCAGAGAAGCAGCTTTAATTAAGGTCACTTCCCAGCACAGAACCCCACTGGGGGAGCAGCAGCTGCTAAGCCTGGTCTCCCAGATCACAACAGAGGCTGCTGCGTCTGACCCAGGAAGCTGAACCCCAGTATCCTGAGCAGAGAGGGACAGAGCGTCTGAGCAGCTTCCCTCCTTTAGCTCTCTGGGGAGAGCAGCTAATGAGAGCCCCTCCTCACAGGGAGAATTGCTGATCTCATTTGCCCCACTGTCGATACGGAGTCACTCCTTGTCTTTCCATACAGTGACTCTGGATTAACAATGGTCTCAATGAAAACCAGAGTTCAGAAAAAATGAGTCCAGAATACTGGGGAAGAGACCATTGTGTGGCAGTGCTGACTCCCTCCCACCTCCCTCATCCCCCAGATCCAGGACAAGGACTGGACAATGGACTGGACAATCTAGGACAATGGAACTGGAAGTTCCTGCAGTTTTCAATAGGGGAGAAGAGGAAAAATCTGTGATTTCACCTCACAGTGTTTGATAAGTGGCTAGAAAGTTATCACGGTGACTGGGCCTGGCCGGAGAATGTTCGGGCAGTGCTTGGAGCCAGGATTCTGGCATAAGCGAGGTCAGGAGCAGCCCCCAGAGCCCCTGCCCCCCACCCCCCACCCAGATTTTCCCTGGGACCCAGCCCCAGAGTCCCTGGCCAGGGACCTCAGATACCCCTCAGAGCCCCACCGGCCAGAGAACCCCCAACAGACCATCACTGCCAGGTTGGGAATCCCAAAGGGTTCCCCCACAATGAGACCCCAACAGCCAGACACCCCCCAAAAGGGACCCCCACTGGGAACTCAGTCCCTCACTGCCTGCCTAGGATCCTACCCCACCCTCCAGCAGGATATGCCCTGCCCTTTGCCTGGCACCCCCTCCTCCCCCCTGCGGGATCCCCTGATGCTTTACAGGGGCACCCCCTGGCCTAGCGACGGGGATTCTCCCCACACACACTCTGTGCACTGGGCACGGCAGCGATCCAGGAGTCTGCGGGGGAAGCCCAGACAGAGCCCCTGGCACTGCACCAGGCTCCCTCTAACCCCTGTCCCACCTCCCCAAGAGACGCCCACCCCGGCTGTTCTGCAGCCACCAGGTACCCAGCGATACCCACCTCCAGGACCCACAGCCGCAGGGCTGGGCACATCACAACCACCCCCTGAAACCCCAAAACTCCAGAACCCACCAACCTCACTAGGGTACCCCCTGCCCAGCCCCCCAGAGGCCGCCCCCCACCACAATCCCCCTTCAGCTGCTATCTCCCCACACAGCCCCACCCAGCAACACTGTTACCTCACAGTGCCTGAGAAGCGGATAGAAAGTGACCACCGCCCCCTGCTGGCCAGTCACAAAGGCAGAGGGAGCCATGTGGGATGTCTCTTGAAATGGAGTATGGAAGGCCTGGAGGGACAAAATAGGTAAGAAATGTCCATGGCCTATCACTAGCAAATAATGGCCACCATGGATCCACCCCAGAGGTGGCTGCATCTTAGCACTGCGGGAAGCAACCCCTCACAGAGGCCATTTGCCATGGGGTTTGGGATACTTCTGGACCCACACTGCACTCAGAGTGTCCTCCTCATCCCGTGCCAGGTGAAGAAAAAAAAAGGGTCCAGCCAAACTCTCCCGTTACCAGTGGGAACCACTGATCCGCAAACAGAGGGAGGCCTCTGGCTTTGATGGGTATTAAATATCTGGCTGGTCTCTTTCTTTGGCAAACATTTTAACAGAGGTAAAGGAGGGACCAAATGATTCACAAAGGAGTCGGGAAAGATGATCTCTGGGCAATTTCACCCCCTGCGACCTCCAGGATGGAGAAGAACTCAGGGCAACAGGTTCCCTCGAAGGAAGAAGTTGCTGGGATTTAGAAACATGGGGAACAGCCCCAAACCCGATAGGATTTTTAACTGACATTTGATAATGACACAGAAAGAGGCAAAACCTGAGCTTTGAGAGCAACGTTCAGAAATGAAAGAGAAAGGGTGGAAATCTGAGAGATTTTGGATCCATTTTGCAAACTATAGAGAGATAAGTGGAAAATCAGAGGGATTTTATATCAGTTGTTGATAGGACGTAAAATCTGAGTGTTTCACATCAATATTTGATAAATGAATAAAGAGGAAATGGGCAACATTTGCAAACATTTTATATCCACGTTCAAGAATCTGAGAAAAGGTGTAAATCTGAGATTTTCTTAGTATTTTATTATTAGAGAGACAGGGGAAAAATCTCAGGGCATATTCAATTAGAAATAGACAACTAGAGAGCAGTGGGGCAAATGTTTAGGGTATTTTATATGAATCTTTGAGATTTGCAAAGCAAATGTGTCACAAACTGTGTATTTGATAACATGAGAGAAAAACACCAAGATCTGAGGGGATTTTATATTGCTGTTAACGAACTAGTGGAAAAGGGGGACTGTTGGACTGGATTTTATACAACTGTCCAATACATAAACACAACGTAATGGTTCCCCCACACCCACCATTCCCATGGGCAGCAGGGAGCCCTTTGAGGAGCTGATTAACCGGGCAGGGGATGGGGGGGGGGAGCTGACCGGTCCCTGGATACAGGAAGGGGGCCGCTGTGGGGGACGGGCGGGTGACCGGCAACTGATGGTTGGGGGCAACTGTGTTGGTAGTTAGGGGGCAACAAACTGGGATGGGGAAACGGGCAGCTCTGAGGCTTCTCCCAGGTTCCCGGGGCAGAGTCACTTTCCTGCCCAGCCCCAGTGCCCCCCCCGGGGTCTCTCACTCCCCAGGGGCTCCGTGGGAGGCTGGACACCAGGGATGCAGGACGGCAGGAGGAATGGGGGTGACAGGCCTCCTGTGCCTCTGTCTCACGGCGGGACCGAGGGGGTTCGTCACTCTCCGGCTCGGGAGCACTGGGAAGACCCGACCGTGGAGGGGCCGTCGCTGGGGGGGGGACGGCCCCGCGCAGGCGCTGAACATCGTCCTTATATCACTTCTGTGGCGGGAAAAGTGCTGATGAGATGGAACGCTGAGGGCTGGTTTTGGCGGGGAAAAAAACCGGTTTGGACTGGTTTGAGCCTGTGTCCTGATGGTAAACAAGTCCCCTCTCTGAGATGGAGTCCAGGGGTCAATAGTTCATATGCTCCATATTGGATCTTATTTTAAAGCCAGTGATTTACCTCATAAACATCTTATTAACCAACTAATGGAACCTATTGAACAGTTTATACTTCTTACACCTAATAATGAGATTTAAAAAACAACAACACAGACAAACATTATCGGTAACAGCTAATGTCCTAACTGGGAAATCAGCAGCAGTTTGTAGCTGGGGGAGCGCACAGTCTGAATGTGTATGACCCGACCCCAGCCCCCAGCCCCACATAGCAGTGGGGCTTGGCACTCTCTGTGCTTTGGTGTGGTGGCTGAGTGGTTAACCATGCAGTGACAATCCAAGGAGGTTCCCTGAGTCAGTCTCACTCCTGAGGAGATTCTGCACCAAAAAAATTCTGTGCACAATATTTTAAAATTCTGCAAATTTTATTTGTCAATAAATAAATGTGGAGGCTCCAGCATTGCAGGGGGGAGCACAGGCTGCTGGATGCAGGAGGTGGGAGATCACCCTGCAGCCCCCACTCTCCTCCAGTGAAACAGACTTGGTGGTGGGGCTGCACCTCTCTGCTGCCTACTTTAGGAGCCCAAAAAGACTCCCCAGAACTGCTCATGAGGGGCACATGTGCCTTCCCTTTGCTTCCCCATCAGGAAGTCAGAAAACCTGAGCAGCTGGCCCCGGGTGATTTGAAAGGGCACGGAGGCTCCTGCCACCACTACCGGCCAGCACAGCGGGACTAAAGTGGATTCCTGCCCACCCTCGCTCCGCACGGCGCCCCACTCCAGAAGCATCTGGCACATCCCTGCAACCCCCGTGGGGTGTGTCTCTCACACGCTGCCCCCACCCCAAGTGCCAACTCTGCCATTGGAACTGCGGCAGGCAAGGGAGCTGGCAGGGGTGGTGCCAGCAGGCAGTGGTGCCAGGAGACCCACGCCCCCCGGGCCTCCTCCATGTAGGAGTTGCTGCCAGATGGGGGTGTGGGTCACTTTCGGGAGCTGCCCAAGATAGGTGCGACACCCCAACCTTCTGCCACAGCCCAGATCCCACACCCCGCCCAGACCAAAGTCCCTCCCAGAGCCCACCACTGCCCCCAGCTCCCTGCCTCAGCCTAGAGCCCACATCCAAACTCCCTCCCAGGGTCCGCCCCCCACCTCCCCTGCACCCCAACCCCCTGCCCAGCCCAGAGGCCTGCACCTCATATACCCAAAAACTTCCCTCCCCACAGCTTTGGGGGGGGGGCGAGGAAGGACGGGCAGGACCTTGGACCTGTTCTTGGGCATCCACCAAAAGTTATATAAACCTTCCACCCCACCCCCCCCCCCCCCCCCCCCGGTTGTCGCTGAGGCTGGAGCCCTAGTCACTGCACATCTCTCTCCTTGACACAGAGGGGACTCCGTGGGGCAGGGCCACTGCTGTGGGGTTGGTAGTTTATTCACTTTCCTTTTAATGGCTGTGGAAGGGGGCAACAGGGAGAGAATTTGCTCCTCTGTTCTTCTGCGGAACACGGTGCAGGCACAGCGGGATTATTTCCTGGGCTGTAACTATAACACCAAGCTAGCAGATTAGTGGGGGGCGAAGGGATTTCCTGCAGGATCTATTCCCAGTGCAAGCTCCCAAGCTGTGCCCTGGCGAGCTGTGACCAGGGGCGGAGTTAGATGCTTTAATGTAAGGGGGGACTGTTGCACCTCCCTTACTAACCATTCAGTGGGGGGTGTTGGGTGTTTGGTTGCTAGCTCCCATGCACTAAAAAGGGAGGGTGTCGATGGGAATCTATCAGGAGCATGAGACTGACAGTCCCCAGGAACAATGTGGATGAGACCAAATGGCTCCAGGTCAGCCTGATTGTACAGGGCGGGCAGGCTATTCAAGGAGGTCAGGAGGCCTAGGGGGGTCCTGTCCTCCCTGTGTGAGCTGGAATTGTCCTGAGCGTCAACATGGATGTGGGGGTCCGAGACTAAGGGAATTGAGAGCAGGGGACCCAAGGACTGAAGCTGATGGTAGCAGAGCTGCGAGCCCCAAAGCCAGAGCACAAGCCCAGAGAGAGCAGCCCTGCCCTGGGAGCAGAGCCTGTAACAACTGGAGCCAGAGAGGCCAGACAAGCAGCCCAGGGAAGCTGACAGGCAACAGCAGCAGCAGCCGTGGCTGAGGCAGAGGCGGAGAGCTGGGAAGCAGGCCGGAGCTGGGTGCGGGTGAAGCAGCTGGGTTGTGAGCGAGGGGGACCCTGGGCAGTTGGGCCCAGCACAGGGAGGACGCTTCTCAGCCAAGAGGCCCTGCAGGCCAGACTTGGAGGGGGATCGTAACTCCCTGACAGGGGCCGGGGGTGATTGCTGGGGAGAAGGGTCCTGCCACCCAGAGCCTGAGAGTGTGTGGCCACCGCCAGAGCAAGTGTCCAACCTGCAGCGTCCCTGCAGCACAGCCAGGGCCTGAGGAGGCGGCCTGGGACCTACAAGGAACAGACTGTGAAGTGCCCTGATGTCCAGAGACACTTTTTGTGATGGTCCCTGCCACAGAGCGGGGTGGTGATGTGTTTTCCTTTAACCTTTCCCATTTTTTCTTATTTTTTAAATTTTTATTGTTAATTAAATAACTTGTAATTGCTTTCAATTGTATGATGTGATCAGTGGGTCAGGGAGGTGCGCAGTTGCAAAAGAGAGGGACACCCTAGCCCATGTCCTGGGTGACCACAGCAGGGTTGGGGGGGGTCGAGTCCCCAAGGAACCCTGGGCCCAGCCTTGTTGGGGTTATGAGGACTCTGCCAGACAGGAGAGTGGAAGAGGAGTCCTCAAGGGCAGGGAGGCCTCTGGGTAAAGGAAGTGGGAGCGAGGGACTCAGATCCTTTTGCCAGCCCACTTCTCCGGGGTAGTGCAGAAGCCAGGAAAGTTCCCCACAATAGCAGGACCATTCCCCCACTTACATCTAGATACAGCACCAGGCATGTAGGAGGATTTCCCCTTCTGAGTCATGGAAGCAGAAATTGACTTTTCCTTTCCAAATTTAGCTAATGTTCAGAAAGAGAATCTAGCACCTGCCTTCCAGATCTGAACACCTCAAAATTCAGGAGTGCTCGAGCTCAGTTGGGCAGCTGTTACTTCATTTCTCCCAAATCAAATATACTGATCCACTGTCATTTGCTGTAGAAAAAGTAGGATAAAATTGAGCAAGAAATGCTTCCCCAGGGGTTATTAGGACTGGAATTGCTATTTTCAACACCCATTGCCATTTTTTTCTAGTTTTGTTTGTTTGACAGGAAGACAGTGATATTGCAGTGGCAAATTCCCCATAGAAACAAAGAATAATAAAGGCACCTCAACTTTTCCTCATTTATGGAGGACAATCTTATAATATGCATCCAGGTATCCTCCAATCACACAAGCTGAAAATTGTTCCATTTTACTGCAGTTCTGTAACCATATGGGAACCAGTCCTGTCTGTTGTTAAATAAAATAAATAATAAAATAATAATAAATGTTCTGAGCACATCCAAAAATTCCTGCTGAATGACCCATCCTGGGAGCGAGATACCAGTGACCCAGGGCTGGGGTGAAAGGAGGGTACAGGTGGGGGGGAGCACCCAGGCCTGGGGCGGCAGGGGGTGTGTGGGTTGGAGAGCATTGGTGGGGAGGAAGGGGAGAGCCCAGATCTGGGGCAGCACAGGATGTGGGGGGGGAGCCCAGGGCTGGAATGGCAGGGGGTGTGGGTTGGGGGGGGGGAAGAGCCCAGGGGTAGGGTTGCAGGGGGATGCAGGTGTGGGGAGGCCCAGAGCTGTGGCGGCAGCGGGTGCAGGTTGGGGGGAGCCCAGGGCTTGGGCAGCAGAAGGGTGTGAGGGGGAGCTCAGGGCTGGGATGGGGGCAGCCAAATTTTTTTTTTTTTTGCTTAGGGCGGCAAAAAACCTAGAGCTGACCCTGCCTCCACACACTGTAAAGTAGGTAGGAGCGGATCATTATTATCCCTACTTGAAAGAGGGAGAAGCTGAGGCTGAGAAAGGAGAATTGACTTGTCTGAGGTCACACAGCCAGTCAGTGGCAGAGTTGGGAATAGGGCCCAAGAGCCCTGATTTTCAAACTAACCATCGGATCTTGAATTTCAGACACTGAATGACCTGAATAAAATGCTCTCAGATGAGCTCCAGACCAACAACAGTGACAGTAATTATTCAGCAAGTATTTGAGGAGAACTGCAACGTTAGAGAGAATCATGAACTGCTCAGAGACAATTAATGCAGAGAAGCAGCAAAATTCATCAAACATAGAATTGGTTCTGACTTATTTCCTTGGTCTTAAAAGAGAACAACAAGACCTGAGTCTCCTCCCTGTCAATAACCCCCTGCTCAGCCAATCAGGGTAGAGACTGAGGATGGGAGGCGGAGGGTTCTCACCAGAGAGCCCAAAGGATGGCCCAGGTCATTGGTGGGGATCACTGCTCGAGCACTATTTCAGCCCCACATTTTTGGGTGGACCTCCCACAGTGAGAGCTGCAGAGCCCTCCTCCGTCTCACACACACACACACACACACACCACTCGAGAGCTGGGCGGGGGACCAGGAGAGAGGACACAAGAAGCAAAAGACAAAGAGAAAGGAGGGAGGGATGGATGGAGGAAAAGCGGAAACAAAAAGGACAAACCCCAATGTCCCCAGTGATTCTAAGGGACAGAATCCCAGGTGCGCAATAAAATTCTGCCTCCTTAAGTTCGAGTTTTCCATGCCCAGAATTCAACTGTCACCAGATGGATCAGACTGAACAGGTTTCAAACCTCCAGGAGGCTCTTACCTTGTAAACAGGGACGGCTGTTTTCTAGTAAAATCACTAAAAGGGAAGGAGAAAACTCGAAAGAGGTTCCTCCTGGCGCTCACGTCCGGGAACCCGAATACTCTCTCAGTCCTCAAAGAGAGACCTGGAGAAGGAGACTTGCTGCAGCAAAGCCACAGGGGTCTCTGAGGTTTCCCTGGCCCCTCGCCCCGGTCCTGCCTGGCTGATGTCAGCATCTCTCTGTGAGGTCACCACCTCCCCACCACCTTCGACCAATAGTCTGAGGTCCTGCAAAAAGCCTTTGTGATGTCACTGCCACACCCCTCCCTTGCTGTGCCAATGTCCTGCCCCTGGCCAGGCACTTTGGAGGTTTGAGCTACTCCCTGTGGATCACCCCACTCAAGGAGCGTTCGTTCTAGGCAGCAAGCCGGCTAGACAGGGAAACATCAGAGGCTGCTCCCAACGCTACACTCGGTTTTTCAGAAATTAGTCGACTTTTATGGCCAGAAGAGACCATTAGAGCATCTAATCTGACCCCCTGCATATCACAGGCCTCCTGTATGAAACAATAGTGAGTTTGTTACGCAGGGTCCACCCCTCCCTCACTGTGAATAGTTACATGAACCAGCCTTGTAATGGAGCTGCGATTTCCCAAGAACTTCAAGGCAAAATACACCAGTTTCATAAAACAGATTTATTAACTACGGAAAGATGGAGTTTTAAGGATTATAAGTGGTAGGCATAAAAGATCAAAGTAAAAGTTACCATGGAAATTAAAGATAAATTCACAATCTAAACTTTACACCTTATTACACTAGGCCGTAGTTAGGTTATGCGCACAGGAAGGCTTAATGCTCGAGCTGCAGTGCATGCTGGGCAGGCTTAAGGCCGGGCTCCCCATGGCAGGAGAGAAGAAGACGACTCGGCCCCTGGAGGGGCAAGCTGGGGCTTCCTGGATCCCATTTGCTCACAGCCAGTGCCCTGCCCCCACTCCCATGTCATTAATGGCGCTCCAGGTCAGCCAGAATGGAGCAGCGGTTTTTCACTCCACCAAAGTCCACTAATGGCTTACAGGCAACTCCCAGACCCACCATCTCGGCCAGAAAGGAGCCCACTCAGCCTTCGCCATTGCTGCTTTTCCTTCCCCTCCCAGAACCCCGCCTCTCCTGGGCTGCAAGGAGCCACCCCTGGCGGAAGCAAAGAGGCAGGCACAGGATTTCTGCCTCCCAGCAGCCAAACCGCAACCTCCCCGGCTTTGCAGAAAGTAATGGGTGACGCTCTACTAATACCCATTTAGCCGCAAAATGATGTGCTTACTTTCGTGCCCTGCCTTCCTCCAGCTTGGTCTTTTCCTCTTTTGCCTCATTCCTGCCTCACGTCCTCCTTTGGCAAAGTCCCGCAGGCGGAGGCCAGCAGGAAGAGCCGGCCTCCAGCGGCCAACCTCCAACAGGGCAGAGGAGGCCAAGGACCACAAGACCTCCAAAAGGTCACACGCCAAACTCCTCTAGGTTCTCCAGCCTGCCGCCAAGGTGCTTTCTCCACTGCTGTCAGCACCTCTCTGTCATGCAGGGGTTGAAGTTATCCCCCGGACCGGCCAATAGGAGAAGGAGGAGGCCTATCCTGAACCGCAAGGGGATCTGGCCAAAAGGACAGCCAGCTTATTTCTTCCTGGTTTTGAATCAGGGACACTTTTTTGCTATGTTAGTGCACACGTGATAACCACTACAACTACAGAAACTCCATCTGCTTGGCTGATGACTCACCCTGGCACAGACCAATGGACAAACCTGGAGACCGTCGGTGGCAGCCCTTCAATGGGTCAGCTGGCAGAGCAGAGTACTGGAGCTGGTACTCAAGAAGTCTGTCCTTACATCGCCCTTGTGACTCCAGCTCTTGAGGGAGAGCTTCTTTTTCTTCCCCTTGCTGACAAAGAGCACAGAGAAGTCTGAAAGGTCCGGTGGGCCAACTCGGTGCCAGACAGGCCCATGCTGCCTTTTCATGCTGCAAAGCCTGCAATGAGGGACTCGTGGCAATTAAAGGAACTGCTGTGTCACTTTCAGAAAAACATCCCACCCGTGCACACAGGGGGAGAGAGCCAGAGCCTGTTAGTCTAGCACGCTTCCCAACTGAAACTACTTCAAGCAGCTGTCGGTTTCTTTTTGGCCTCCGTGGCTTTTCTGTATGGGGATGTTGTTGTCAGCTGTGGCACAGAAAAAGGACGTCTTTGCGAGCGGCCCATGAAGACTACATTCACTTTTGCTTGCCTTGCTTGGCTCTTACTTGCTTCCTCGCCCTATTTTTTGTCTTAGTTCCTGGGTTGCCTGAAGGTGACGGGGGGCCAGCGCGTACCAGGAGGAAGTTGGGCAGCTAGACCCTGGTGGCAATAAAGTCCTGTCGCCACTTGCCACCCCACTCTCTTCTCCCAGCGTCACTTATTTGGCCACCAGGGGCTTGGGGTCAGCAGCGCAATAGAAGGCTGTGGACAGAGACCAACCTCACTCTTGAAGCTCCCGCTCATTAAACCCACATCTTCAATCGCTGATTGGCAATGAAAAAAGACCGACATCGCTTGCTATTTTAGCACTTGGAAATGCCATTGGTCAGTCATTGGGATCTCTGTAATTGCTGGTTACAGAACAAATGACCATAGACTATAAGGTTGATATTTCTATACCTTTGGGGGACGCATGCTGTAACCCCATAATCCTCCTTTTCATATCATCCGCCCCCTGATCTTACATATAGAGCACTGACTTGTCGGTATCAGGGACCGGCTATGATCTGCTGACAGTCATTTCTCGACCTTTAGATGCTATACAATTCATGCATATGACGTTATGAAGAATTGGGCAGTGTGGTGGTCACTGTGCTGTTTAAGGTGGGGAGTCAGCCAAATATTTGCTCCACAGTGGCAAACAGAAAGGAAAAGTAACCACCACCCAGACAGCGGTGTCAACCCAACCCATCGACAGCCATTGTCCAGCAAGGGAGCTTACAATGCAATGACACACCTGCACATGAGGGGACACCCCCAGGGGAAATGCTCAGACTTGCTTGGAGCGACGCAGTGATCGCCTCACCTGAGTCTGCTAGGGTGGGGCAGGCAACGCCTATGGAGGACGCAAGGGACATGAGAACACAGGAGAGCACATTTTTGCCAGGCTTTATCTCTCCCTGTGCACCCTCACATACTACAGACACCCCCACACCAAGCAAAACTGAAGCGCTGATGAAAGAGAGGGAGAGGCCTGGCTGAAAAGCCACCAGCCAGCCTGTGGTGAGAAGCATCAGAGTTTGTAAGGGTACTGAAAGGGTTAAGATCAGCCTTAGAATTAAAAGCAATGAGGAGTCCGGTGGCACTTAAGGACTAACAGATTTATTTGCGGTCAGATAAGCCTTCGTGGGTATAAAAAAGCCCACTTCTTCAGATGCATGGAGTGAAAAATTGCAGATAGAGGCATTTAAAGTATAGAACTTGGAACATGATAACGTGACAGGGGAGTTACCGTTACAAGGGGAGAACCAGTGTTGAAGGCTAATGTCAGTCAGGGTGGATCTGTGGTCCTCTCCCCATAATTGATGGGGAGGTGTCAATGACCAATAGAGGGAAAAAATTTGCTTCTATTTGTCCGTGAGCCAAGGTTCTACTCCCAGGTTCCTTATTCAATGCTCAAATTAATGGTGTTTAAGTTTGCAAATCCAATTGGTAACTCTGCAATTTCATCTTTGACAGTCTGTTCTTTGAAGTTTTTTTGAACTGGCTCTACTTTGAATTATTGGGTGTGAATGTGTAAATGTGCTAATGGACAACATTATACCAGTCCCATAGTGGCTTTGTGATTTGGATTTCCTGGTTTTCACCGCAGCGGGCCGGCGGCCTGGGTTCAATTCCCCAGAGTGGGACCAATGCATAGAGCTTTCGCTCAGAGGGGAGGCAGGAAATGAAAGGAATGGGAAGGGATCCTGGCCAGCAGGGGGCCGTTGGAAGCAGTGTAAGGTGGAAGGGAGACCCCAGAAGTTGGGGGTGGGGCAGTGGTCATGTGGGGAGAGATGAGGGAAGGGATCCCTAGCTCTGTGGGAAGTTGACATTCAGGTACAAGCACAGGCCTGGCAAGGAGTGTGGGAAGAGTGAGTGTGTCCCTACTAAAACTCACCACCTAGCAGACTAAGGCCCAGGCTTATGTGAAGAAATTACGTATTTGTTGGTAAATGTCAATCATTCTGTGTAAACACACGACCCAATCGGCAAAAAATCTTTCCATCGATAATAATCAAAACTAACAGATGGGCCAATAGCTAAGAAACATGTGTGCTTGAGAACTTATCCTATTTCTAATCCTCTTAAGTGGTTCCCTTTTGCGCTTAGGCACCACCACGTGGGCATTTTCATATCCCTCCTCAATTTTCACACAGACACACAAATTCCTTTGCACCAGATCCATGAACAGCAACAACCTTCCTGTGTCCTATTGTATCTGAGTCCATGCATTCGATTCCACTGAAACCAGTTCCCTCTCCTGCAATGGGCAATGGTCAGACAGAAGGGAATGCATCCACCTTCCCCCTTTGGCAGTGAGATATTTCACGTTCTCCTCTTCATGCTGCTGTTTGTTATTCCATTTAGTCCCAACAAGGATGGGAATGAAAAGCTGAGTTATACTCCAGAGTGCAGGAAAGAAAGGGAGCCACCAACGCCCTCAAAAATCTCAATGCCCAGAAGAAAACCTGCCTCTGTTTATTGGACTCCCGGAGGTGCTGGTATTACAATGGGAAAAGGGACTGTCCTGAATTGCCAAGGCAGGGATATGAACAATCTACAGCAACATTCATTAACCACAACACACTACTCTAGCCATGCTCCAGACCAGTAGAGTGAACATGGGCGAGGAATTCTTGTCTGTTCAGCCATGGACCACACGTACAAAGTAGAGCTGCAAACAAGGGCAGTCGAGTGTGTGGGGGAAGCTAGGTCTGAGCGAAAAGAGACAATTTGTAATTGACCCTTCAGTAAGAACAGAACCAGAGATGTAGAAAGGCCCCTCTGTTAGACTGGTTGTGGCTGAGGCCTTAGGTAGCTGGGCTAGGAAAACCATGGGAGTACCTTTCCGCTGTGAAGGTTTGATCCTTTGCCAGCTAGGCCAAGGGCTGGTGTGTGGTGTCTCCATGGCTGAACTTCCTGGGTCTGATCACAACCAGTGTGCCATCGGGAGCCAAGCCTAGACATATTCAGAGGCTAATGCTCAGGTCAAATGTTTCAAACACAGTGAGTTCTATGCTGCTCGCAGCTCAGTTAATGGAGATGCTCTATGCCAGGGTTTCTTCTCAAACGTCCTTACACTGCAAGTCTCTTCTGCCAAAAATAACTTAATACGAAGCCCTGGAAGGCAAAGAACAAGGAACCAAGCCCCTCCACTCGGGGAGGTAGGTGTGTCTATGTGTGTGTGTGAGAGTGCCAAAGACTGAGCGCCCATGGGCGAGGGCAAAAACCCAAAAGCCAGAGGGATTCAGGAGCCCTGGGGGGGGGGGCTCAGACTTTTAGGTCTTCAGCCCCAGGAACCCAACAAGTCTAATTGCCAGCCCTCGGTGACCCCATTAAAAACAGGGGACATCATGATCCCCACTTTGCAGTTCCTGACCCCACAGCTTGAGAACCACTGCTCCAATGCGCTGGGGAGAGTTTTCCTGTTTGCTGTAGTCAATCCCCTTCCCCAGGAGGTGGCAGCTCTGTCATGGGGAGAAGCTATATCAGTGGGGGTGCAAGCTGTGGTGTTTACCACATTTCAAGAAGTTTAATCAAAACCCATTTTTACAAACCACCTGTGGTCCCTGGGAATGGCAAAGGAGCTCGATGAAGCAAGTTCTGTCCCTTCAAAGTCCTGGAGACACACGATTCCGATACCTCCCTGTTGTAATGGGGGTATAGCTCAGTGGTAGAGTGTTTGATTGCAGATCAAGTGGTCCTGTTGTCTCAAACCCAGGTGCCCTCTTTTTAAAAAAAAAGAACAAAATTTTCATTTCCAGTTCTCCATTATGTTCAGGAGAGCTCCACCATACTGAGGATGCTTTGAAATGAATGTGTTGGAACATTCAACATTTTGCTGTCCAAATGCATTGAAAAACCTAGCAAACACTGTCCATCAGCTGAAATCAGTGTCAAATCCTCTAAGTGTCTAGTGTAATGTTTTCATCAATTAAACAAAGTGTAATCAATTCCCTGAAGCAGAGCACAAGTTTGAAATACAGGCAGCATAGAGCCAATACTTCATAATGTCACACTACAAAAAAACGATACACATCTAGAGATCAAGCATCATTATAAATCAGCCAATCAGAACCTCTCCATAGACCCCTTACACGACCACTTCTCTGTAATATTGAGCTGCAAATATAGAACAGAAAGGAAAAATCAGCGTCCCGCAATGGTGATCCTATACAGTTACAGATTATGTCAATAACGTCACAGGAGGTGACACAGCATCAGTGAGACTGATACTGGAATACTGCCTCCAGTTTTGGTGTCTCTTTGAAAAAGATGTTGTGAAATTGGAGCTGGGGCAGCAAAGAGCCACCAAATGTTCTGAGGCTGGAAAAATGCCTTCTAGTGAGCTATTGAAAGAGCTCAACCTGCTTAGCTGATCAAAAGAAGATTGAAAGGTGACTTCATTGAAGTGCCTTAATGGAGAGAAAGATTGGGTATTTAAAGGGCTCTTTAATCTAGCAGAGAAAGGCATAACAATACCCAGTGGCTGGAAGGTGAAAAGAGACAAATTCATATTACAACTAAGGCACAAAAATTCAACAGCGAGGATGATTCACCACAGGAACAAGCTACCAAGGAAAGTGGTGGATTCTCCATCTCTTGATGTCATTTCATGAAGACTAGATGCCTTTCTGGAATGTGTTTGCCCAAAAGTAGCTCTTGTGTCATACAGGAGGCCTGTGATATGCAGGGGGTCAGATTAGATGCTCTAATGGTCTCTTCTGGCCATAAAGTCGACTAATTTCTGAAAAACTGAGTGTAGCATTGGGAGCAGCGTCTGATGTTTCCCTGTCTAGCCGGCT
The DNA here is from genome assembly GCF_020497125.1 of Mauremys mutica. NCBI lineage: Eukaryota > Metazoa > Chordata > Testudines > Geoemydidae > Mauremys > Mauremys mutica. The sequence continues at coordinate 154,771 of NW_025423062.1, forward strand.
TGCTGCCTAGAACGAACGCTCCTTGAGTGGGGTGATCCACAGGGAGTAGCTCAAACCTGCAAAGTGCCTGGCCAGGGGCAGGACATTAGCACAGCAAGGGAGGGGTGTGGCAGTGACATCACAAAGGCCTTTTGCAGGACCTCAGACTATTGGTCAGAGGTGGTGGGGAGGTGGTGACCTCACAGAGAGATGCTGACATCAGCCAGGCAGGACAGGGGCGAGGGGCCAGGGAAACCTCAGAGACCCCTGTGGCTTTGCATCAGCAAGTCTCCTTCTCCAGGTCTCTCTCTGAGGACTGAGAGAGTATTCGGGTTCACGGACGTGAGCGCCAGGAGGAACCTCTTTCGAGTTTCCTCCTTCCCTTTTAGTGATTTTACTAGAAAACAGCCATCCCTGTTTAGAAGGTAAGAGCTCCTCGAGGTCTGAAACCTGTTCAGTCTGATCCATCTGGTGACAGGTCACTTCCCTTCTCTATACCTCAGGCTCCTCCCCATCTGTCCAATGGGAACAGGGACAGTTCTCGAACTCTGGGCAGTCGTGAGCCTGAGTGAGATAAGGGGCGTTAAAGCCCTCTGTGAAGGAGAAAGGGGAGTTTCACGGTGTTTAGCACCAAGGAATTCTAAAGTTTGCTAAAATGTCTAGTCTGTGGAAAAAAGAAATGGTCGGGGCCAAACTTTTTAACCATT